>NC_053154.1:59325397-59542897 GCF_016835505.1 Polypterus senegalus | reverse complement strand
TATGCAAATTCGAGAGACTGTGTTTGTGGGGGATTGACAGTTAACGCGGTTGGGGGAGTCACGTCATTATATCCCCTCGCATTTACCTCATTTCGCTCTGAGCTGAGCTCCGCGGCTAACGGCGTCTTCCGAAGCAACTTCATCTCACTCCCACCAAATACTCACAGAAAAATCCACAAGTTAATACACACGCTGTCTCTGGAGTTTCTCCACACTCAATGTATTCCTCGCGCCCCCTTTATACCCTCTAATCTCCCATTTCAATTCAGATACCTCCAATTTCCTGTAAGGCTCAGCTGCTTGCGATGACAAGTAATAAATCTCAAGGACAGACCCTACAAAGCGATGCCATTGATTTCAGGCAAGATTGCTTTTCTCCTGGACAACTATACTTGCATTCTCAAAAGGGAGCTCGAGCAGCTTCGTCATATTACATCCGGAGTGCAGCCAGAAACTTTTAAGTACCGGGTCTTAGATAACATTAAATTAAGCCGTAGACATCGCAATATCACACAAGATAGCAGCTCACGAGAACTTACTGAGCGCAGTCACGAGTGATCACTTCCATGCATCAAACCTGTTCAAAAGCGCATTACACAATTTACAAGGTGATGGCTTTCTATGGCGTTCGTTTATAAAGCAGCGGAGAGGCTGTGTGAAGGCAGCTACACAGAAAAAGCAGAGCGCCACACTCTGAATGTATTGCTGGCATCACCGTTATACCCTCTGATCTCCCATTTGAATTGAAATGCCTCAAATTTCCAGTAAGGCTCTGCTTCGATGACAATTAATAAGTCTCAGGGACACACCCTACAAAAGGTTGCCATTGATTTGAGGCAACATTGCTTTTCTCCTGGACAAAACTATACGTTGCATTCTCAAAAGTTATATATATATATATATATATATATATATATATATATATATATATATATACTGTATATATATATACCCTGATCTACAATACTGTCAAATAAACGACCCACACACTATAGCGCAACATGAGAGGCTTCACCTTTAGCGCTGACGTCTTATGTTCGATTCATGAGAGTGGGTGCAGTGCGTGTGTACTGCCTGATGAGCCCAGAATTAGGGCGAAGCACGTGCTGCGTACTGTTTGCATTATTTGATAGTAAAACTATTTCAATATATATATATCAGCGCTTAATGATTCATTTTACTCTCGCAACCCCTGTTTGGGAAGAAGTATGAAAAAATATGAGGTTAACGTAGAAAACCAGATCACCAATTTAAGCTTTAGGAATCATAGATACTTTATTCGACATCAATGATTGTTTTGGTAAAGCCATACCGTGTAATCCTCCTTCCATGTTATAATATTTCCGACTAGCCAAGATTAAATGAGCGGAAAAAAGTAAGAGCGAAGCGAGGGTGACGCAGGCAGGCAGGCGACAGCTCAATAGCTCGAATTTGGATATACTACAGTAGGTTCTATTTAGTCGCCAGAAATATCTTTGGTAGGAATGGAAGTTGGATTTAGTCTTTAAATTTCTATGGTGAAGAAAAATTTATGCAATGATGATTAAATTTAATTTTCATTCCTACTAAACATATTTCTGTCGACCAAATAAAAATTACTTATATTTAAAATTTAAATAGAACTTGAACAAATACGATAGTTCATAATACCCACGCAGCACTAAGTCCACGTAAGATTACGAGCCATCCGTTTTAACAAGCAGCATATTGCACTGATACGAAATATCCTGCCCATTTAATTATTTAGGAATGGATAGATTAAGATTTTGTACAAATAATGTTTTAAATTTTTCTTCCTCAGTGGATTCTGGCACCCCAAAGGAGATATGTGTGTGTATATATATATATGTGTATATATATATGTGTGTATATATATATGTGTGTATATATATATGTGTGTATATATATATATATATATATATATATATATATATATATATATATATAGATAGATAGATAGATAGATAGATAGATAGATAGATAGATATATATATATATATATATATATATATATATATAGATAGATAGATAGATAGATAGATAGATAGATAGATATACATATATATACATATATATATAGATAGATAGATATATATATACATATATATATATATATATATACAGTATAGATATAGATATACATATATAGATAGATATATATAGGTGTATGTAAATGTGTGTCTGTATATATGTAGATATGTGTGTATATATATATATATATATATATATATATATATATATATATATATATATATATATATATATGCCAGCAACACTCATGACAATGACAAAACAATTACATTGTCAATCATGTTACATTATTATTAAAATGTTTCCTTTTCTTTTTCATTACTTCTTTAACACACTACTTCTCTGCTGCAAAGCGCGGGTATTTTGCTATATATGCATATGTATATATGTGTATATGTATATATATGCATATATATGTATATGTATATATACTGTATATATGTATTTGTGTGTGTCTGTGTATGTGTCTGTGTCTATATATATATGACAGCAACACTCATATCAGTGACAAAACAATTACATTAACAATCATCTTACGTTATTTTTAAAATGTTTCCTTTTCTTTTTTCATAACTTCTTTAACACACTACTTCTCCACTGCGAAGCGCGGGTATTCTGCTAGTTTTTATATATTTTAAGCCCTTATAAACTCTCCCACACTCTTATAAACATTTTTCACACAGTTATACAGCATAAACCCTTTTATATTCTCTTAGATATTAGGTAAGATTTGTTGAAATTATGTATGTCAACACACTGTTTATATACAGTAAAACCTAAATATTATTTTAAACATATCAAGTGTCTCTGATATCACATATGTTACAGCCATCATGATAGACAGGCCACCAGCAATAAATACGTACAATGCAAGAAAAATTCTATACAGTAAAATGTGTGTACAGTGACACTAAACGTATGTACATGTACTAAGTACTGTACGTAGAAAAGTAATTATGGTTACTCACCAACAATGACACGACGACTTGTACGATAACGATGAGTTTAATTTTACTGCACAACAAAGGAGAGCGTTATAGCTCTTCTAAAGGAGCCTCTTCAGGCAACTGATTAGCACCGCCGTTGTTCTTCTTCCGGCAGTCTTCAATTCAAATACCTAAAGCAGATTCCATCTGGACTACCGCCTTATTATGTCCACTTACAACTCGTTTTTCACCCTGGTTAAAGGACACTGCAGCCGTAGATCTTATATTCTTTTCTTCCTTTTTAAATAAAAAGAATCGTTGACTCATTGATGCCATAATGGTGTCCTACATTGGTGTAGCTGTTCCCTTCCTTCAACATATTCAAAACTTTTACCTTTTCGGCTATCCTTAGCATCTTCTGTTGGCGCTTGGGCACGACCCCTGAAGCAGTAGCGGGAGCAGATCGTTTTGGAGCCATAACAAAGGGTTGACTATGCACAAACATAAATACAAAAGAGCACAAACGTTAACTCTTTACAAAGCGAAAAATGTTGATGCTGAATAAGCGAGACAAGACTTCCTGGTTAACGCAGCGGAATGGAATTCGGCGCTCTGTCGCTGAGCCAATCAGTACACAGGAATTTAACTGCGTGCTCTGATTGGGTAGCTTCTCAGCCATCTGCCAATAGCATCTCTTGTATGAAATTAACTGGGCAAACCAACTGAGGAAGCATGTACCAGAAGTAAAAAGACCCATTGTCCACAGAAACCCGCGAAGCAGCAAAGAATCTGCATTATATATTTAGATATGCTTACATATAAAATCCGCGAAAGTCGAAGAGCGATATAGCAAGGGATTACTGTATATTGGATACAAACAAGATGTTACTTTATCTGTGAGACACACATAACGTAATTTGACAGATGTGTGTATAAGTAGCAAATAAAGTCCTATTTTTATTTTCTTAAAGAATGAAGGGCAGTGAGGGGTCAGCAGTGGTGTTGTATTTAAGCCTGTGCTTCCAGTAGGTGGTGTGTGTAAAACACAGATTTCTGCTTGCAGGTCTTCAATGGAAAATTCAAATTTAATTTATTATACTGCATAAAAGACATTAAGGTCAACTTGGCTCTGTAGAATACTATTTCTGCATTTTGGAACACACTAAATTACTATTTTCAAGAGCAAACTGCAAATGGGCTAACTTTACAGATATCAGAAACCTACCATTCCATCAATTGTTACATCCATTCTGGTAGAGGTAGCTGTGGTATGATTTCTTCCACATATAAAGTAGATTATATTACTTTTTCCACCCAAAGGTTGCAAGCTATTTATAGACTAATGACAGTCGCACATCTAAAGTACAGTGAAATTCTACTGTAACTTACATGTGCTAATCAACATACAGCATGTTGCCATTTCCAGAACCATGATTAGTGAGTATAACTACCTTACCTTGCAACATCTCTCTTCCTTGTCTGAAAAAATCTCAGAAAATATTTTTTAATATAATAATAAAATATTTTTTTATATAGTAAACATATTTAATAAACAGATAGATATGCAAAGTCCCATATAATATATAGATGTTATGTTTGACTGTCACTGATACAATTTTGTATTGCATAACATGTACAACATTGTTTATCCAAATGTTTCAAAATGTAAACAACAAAAAAAACTGCTTAATGAATTCTCAGTAGAAAAGCTGAATACGGTAGGTATGGAACTGATAACTGCATTCTTTTTAATTTGATAATAAAATATTGTAACTAAATTAAAATGGACTTCAACATTATGGTACGTACAGTTGGAGTTTCAGATCTCAGTCTGATCACTTATCTGTATAGAATATGCACATTTTTTCCAGTCTCTACAATGGTTCTCCAAGTACTACTGATTTACCTAAATAAATACCATAGTTCCTAACAGTATTTACAAGCTCATCTAATGTAGTAAGTCTCTCCTGTATGAACATAATGCTTTCTATGCCTCTGTCTATACATGCCTTGTGTGTAATTGCAAGCAGTATCACAAGATTCTTCCTTATCAGTTTCTGTGTAGAAGGAAGAATCCTAAATGAGTCAGTGATCATCAGGAATCGATTCTGAACGGAATGTTAGGGTACAACCTATCATAATCTGTGGCCCCGATCTGTTTCAAAAAGACAACAATTATATCTAAACCAAAAACAACAAAACCAGGCTATATCAATGATTAACGACTGGTAGCACTCAAATTACCAAGAAATACAGTCATATGAAAAAGTTTGGGAACCCCCCTTAATTCTTTGGAATTTTGTTAATCATTGGCTGAGCTTTCAAAGTAGCAACTTTCTTTTAATATATGACATGCCTTATGGAAACAGTAGTATTTTAGCAGCAGCATTAAGTTTATTAGATTAACAGAAAATGTGCAATATGCATCATAATAAAATTAGACAGGTGCATAAATTTGGGCACGCCAACAGAGATATTACATCAATACTTAGTTGAGCCTCCATCTGCAAATATAACAGCCTCTAGACACCTCCTATAGCCATTCATGAGTGTCTGGATTCTGTATGGAGGTATTTTTGACCATTTTTCCATACAAAGTCTCTCCAGTTCAGTTAAATTTGATGGCTGCCGAGCATGGACAGCCTACTTCAAATCATACCATAGATTTTCGATGACATTCAAGTCAGTAGACTGTGATGGCCATTCCAGAACATTGTACATATACATGAATGCCTTTGTAGATTTAGAACTGTGTTTTGGGTCATTGTCTTGTTGGAATATCCAACCCATGCGTAACTTCAGCTTTGTGACTGATGCTTGAACATTATCCTGAAGAATTTGTTGATATTGGGTTGAATTCATCCCACCCTCTGCTTTAACAAGGGCCCCAGTCCCTGAACTACCACCACAGCCCCACAGCATGATGGAACCTCCACCAAATTTGACAGTAGGTAGCAGATGTTTTTCTTGTAATGCGGTGTTGTTCTTCTGCTATACAAAGCGCTTTTTGTTATGACCAAATAACTAAATTTTTGTCTCATCAGTCCAAAGCACTATGTTCCAAAATGAATCTGGCTTGTCTACATGAGCATTTGCATACAACAAGCGGCTTCTTTCCCATCACCCTACCATACAGATGTTCTTTGTGCAAATTGTGCTGAATTGTAGAACGATGTACAGATACACCATCTGCAGCAAGATGTTCTTGCAGGTATTTGGAGGATATCTGTGGGTTGTCTGTAACCTTTCTCACAATCCTGCGCATATGCAGCTCTTGTATTTTTCTTGACCTGCCAGACCTGAGTTTAACAGCAACTGTGCCTGTGGCCTTCCATTTCCCGATTACATTCCTTACAGTTGAAACTGACAGTTTAACACAAGAATTACCACAGCCTACGAAAAAACTTGTAGATCCGGCCCACCTTAAATCTGTTTGCACCTCTCCGTCAGCGTCTTTTCTCCTGTAAATGTGCTGATAAAGACAAGCAGCAAGCAGCCTGGTATCCCATCCCCCAGGGGCGCAGATTGTGGACAATGTACTCCCAGCTCATGCCTTGATTGATTATCTGCGCCACCTCCACCTACTCAAAGCTTCATGATGCTTCAACAATGATGGATGGAAGAAAAGGCAGATGTCTACGTGACCAACATCATCATCAAGTCCTTCTGTGAGAACCCTAAATCCAAAGAGGACTGTTTCATTTATGTTAGAATGCCCAAAGGGGACTGGGCGGTCTCATGGTCTGGAATCCCTACAGATTATATTTTTTTCTCCAGCCGTCTGGAGTTTTTTGTTTTTGTTTTTTCTGTCCCCCCTGGCCATTGGACCTTACTCTTATTCTATGTTAATTAATGTTGACTTATTTTGTTTTCTTATTGTGTCTTTTAGTTTTCTATTCTTTATTATTTAAAGCACTTTGAGCTACTGTTTGTATGAAAATGTGCTATATAAATAAATGTTGTTGTTGTTATCTGGGAGTGAAGTGCTGGAGTTTTAGAGTGGAAATAATAGACTGTTATTTGGAACACATGCATTTCATGTGTGTTCTGTTTCTACAACAATCTGTGTAAATACATTGTTAAAACAGAAACGTTTTTCATATTTTAGTAGTAAATGACAAAAGGTTGGCATAAACTATATAATGTGTGAAGCCTGAAGTCCAGAGATTAAATACTTTCACAAAAGGTTCAAGGACAATACAACAGCTTCCGTGGCGTAGCGGTAAGATTTGCTGACTTGTAATCATTAGTGAGTTGCTCTTATTGTTAATATTATACAGTACACACATACATTTGGTTTGCATCTGTAACAGACAGTGTACATTTATAGGACTTGTAAAAGTTACCTTTTTTTTTTCCTACTTTTATTTTCTCAGTCACAATCACGATACATACTTCCACCCTAAGGATATGACACTGTTAGGTTTTATTTGAAACTGGGAGTAACTGTAGATGTGAGTCGTGTTTTGAGGCAATGGAACTGGACATTCTCTGATCTGGAGGGATAAAAGCTGACACACAAACGCTGGTGAATCTGCCTTCTTTGCATCTCACCATCACTTGATTTTAATTTATTCAGTTATATTGAGTGTTCCTGGTCTTGATTACAAATCTTACCACTAGGCCACAGAAGCTGATGGATCATCCTTGAACCTTTTGTGAAAGCATTTATTTAATCTCTGGACTTCAGGCTTCACAAATTATATAGTTTATGCCAACATTTTGTCATTTACTACTAAAATATGAAAAACGTTTCTGTTTTAACAATGTGTTTACACAGATTATTGTAGAAATGGAACACACATGAAATGCATGTATTCCAAAATACAATCTATTATTTCCACTCTAAAACTAAAACACTTCACTCCCAGATAATCAATCAAGGCATGAGCTGGGAGAACATTGTGCACATTCAGCGGCGCTGGGGGGATCGGATACCAGGCTGCTTGCTGCTTGTCTTTATTGGCACATTTACAGGACAAAAGACGCTGACGGAGAGGTGCAAACGGATTTAAGGTTTGCCGGATGTACAAGTTTTTTCGTAGGCTCTGGTAATTCTAGTGTTAAACCTCTGAGACAGCTTTTTGTAGCCTTCCACTACACCACGATACTAAACAATCTTTGTTTTTAGGGGCCTCATGTATAACATCGTGCATAGAACTCACACTATATTATGGCGTAAGCACAAAAGCGGGAATGTGCATACAAACAGAAAAATCCAGATGCATAAATCTGTGCGTACACAAACTTTCACGTTCTTCCAAAATCCCGGTCAGCGTGAAAAGTAACGCACGTGCACGTGCCTGCTGTCCCGCCCCAACTCCTCCCAGAATTACGCCTCTTTGAATATGTAAATCAATATAAATAGCCCTTAAGGTCAGCGTTCTGTGAAAAGACAATGGCAAAACCACGAGGAAAAATAGAACAATTTCATCGAATACCAAGTGGAGGCAAGGAAAAATGTAGTATTTGTTGGTTTAAACAGTGGTATAAACAACAAAAGGAAGTTGATTGAGTGACATAGCGTGTTGGAGAAACTCGAAAGCTCAAGTTCACAAAGTCGCACAGTGCCTGAAATAAAAAAGAAGTTGTCACATATTAAAGTCGCCAAGAAAAGGCAAGTCGTAGCCCACCATCTAGTATCATATGAAAGCTTATTAGGGTACAGAGGGAACAAAAAGGCACACAGTGGGGAAAAAGCATGAAATGTCAACTTTAATCTTGAAATTTCCACTTTAATCATGTAGTTTATTTTGTCATTAAAGCAGAACATCATAAGTGTAATCTTAAAATCGTTTTTTTTTTTTTACTAGTTTCTCAAATCACATCGTAACTAAACTAGCATGTTAAATGCTTTGTTTTGTATTTGATCTTCTATGTGCTCTATGTGTATGAATCACTACGTGCTTCTTAAACCGGCTTTCTCTTCCTCTGACAGGACACAGAATCCATTACATTCGTGATATTACAGCTCTCTGAATAACTAAAATACTGAGATGTATACGTGATATCATTTTCATGATGATAGGAGTTAAAGCACGTTATTAAACATGGGAACACGATGACACAGTGATTATGCACGACCTTCGATGAAATAATTTATTGCAGCAGTACTGTCTCTTTCAAACATACTAACCCCCAATTCCTGTCCTTCCTTTTCTTTCTTCAAATACCCAATCGTCACACAATCAGCTCTGTTAAGCCATTTGTAAGCTTATAACTCAGATTCTTCAAAACTTTTAAGGAACATTGAATTATCTTCGTACTTGTTTAATTATTCTATCCTTTACGCCAGTCTCGGTGAAGCATACAGTGCGAGGCAGGAAAACTCCATGAACGGAGCGCCAGATCCGTGCTAGCGCAGCAACACCGTGTCCTTTAATTATTAACAATATAGATTGTTTAAATGAAGTCAAAATTTTATCTGTATAATATAATAAACATATTTTGCTGCATTTCATCTTAAAAATGATATCGTCATCACATGTAAATACGTGCTTTATAAAGTGGCTCAGGTTGTGCAATATTATAACTGTTGTGCAAGTTTACAGTGAGGTGACTGTACTTATAAGTGCAAACAGTTCTACAAGGAGCACTTGATGGACTGATTGATTGCATTTAGAGCTCTTTGGATGAAACTCTTTCTGTACCGAAAGGTCCGTACAGGAAAGGTTTTGAAGCGTTTGACGTGTGAGAAGCAGTTCAAATAGGAAGCATGGCTGAGGCAACGTGTGCTTGATACTGTATATCAATAATTCTCTTTTCGATCAGCTGCTGCTCCAAGTGGTGCAGTGACAGTAATATGGAGAAAGATGATCCGCTGTGGCAACCCATAATGGGAGCAGCTGAAAGAAGAAAAAGAAGGTGCAGTGAGAGTAACAAAGCTAAAGCAGCTATGGTATTTGGAACAGCTGACCATTCCGTGGACCATTATATTGTTACAGGTTAATTACAATCAGATGCATTAAACTAATAAACAATATGCGGTTATTTTCTGTGTATTTATAATGACGCATCAGGGATGTGGATCTGAAAAAGAAAGGATAACCACACAAGAACAGTAACACTGCTTTGATGCTGGGTGCTGCCAGTCTGCAAAACTGAGTGAAAACTTGCGTACGCCAGGGTATGAGGTACCGTGGAACTGTGTGTAGCTTTACGCCAAGTTTAGGTTTTATAGTTTTATACATTGCAATGTGAACGCGGAAATGTTCTTACACAACATTTTTGTGCGTACGCACTGTTTATACATGAGGCCCCAGATCTTTTGAGAGTTGCTTTGAGGATCCCATGCTGTCACTCTTCAGAGGAGATTCAAAGGGAAGCACAAGTTGCAATTGACCATCTTAAATACTTTTTCTCATGATTGGACGTACCCTGTCTATGAAGTTCAAGGCTTAACTTCTAGCTAATCCAACCAATTTGGTGTTGCAAATAATCAGTATTAAGCAGTTTTATGCATTCAAATCAGCAAAATTACAAGGCTACACACATTTTTGCACAGCCAGTTTTTCACATTTGATTTAATTTCATACAACTAAATACTACTACACTAAAAATCTTTGTTCGGAAAACACCCCAGTATTCAGACGTTCCTAGGAAATGAAAGATATACCACTGTTTATCTTTTTTGTAGAAAGTAGAGTAAGTTATTATGCAGGCTGAGAGGGGTTCCCAAGCCTTTTCATACACAGATGCTTTTATATATTAATTCAGTTCCTGATCGAGTCAACCATATCCAGGATGCTGTATTTCTTGCATACCATTCTAGCCTTTCTGAACAAAAGCAATTGCTCAGCCAAAGTACCATTATAAGACTGAAGCCCTGTTTATAATGCTGTTATACTATTAAAACTGATTATCAAGCTCCTAAACTTGGGACTTAGTGATGCCCTTTGCAAATGGACATTGGAATGTAAACTGTCAAACTGCCTCAAGTCTGGATCCCATGGATATCTCCAATTGCTGGGTTTACACTCTACTGTTGCTTTGCCAGGGCTTTACTGCAGCAGACTTCAGGTGCTGCTTGTTTGCTGGACTTTTCTAAGTTTGTCATCAGTTTTGTCTTTAGCAAGTGAAATGCATGTCCAGTTAAGTTGAGGTCAGCTGACTGACTTGATCATTGAAGAATATTCAACTTCTTTTCCTAAAAAAGCACTAGTTTGTTTTCACAGTATGTTTTGGCTCATTGTCCATCTGCACTGTGAAACATAGTTCTACCAGTTTTGCAGCATTTGTCTGAATCTGAGAAGACACTACAGCCTTATATACACTTCAGAAATCACTCTGCTACTTCTGTCAGCAGTTATCAATAAATACTAATGACCCATGGCAGTCACATTTGTCCATGCCATAACACTGCCTCTACAATGTTTTACAGGTGATCTAGCATGCTGAAGATCATGAGCCATGCCTTCTCTCTCTTCTCTATACATTTCTCTGTCTATCATTTTAGTACTTATCAATCTTTGTTTCATTTATCCAAAGAAAACTGTTCCAAAACTGGCCTGGTTTTTAAAAAATATATTCTGTCAAAGTCTTATCTGTACTTCCTATGCTTGAGTCTTACCAGTCGTTTGCAACTTGTGTTAAAACCTCTGTACTTACTTTCATGAAGTCTCCTCTTGATTGTAGACTTTGGCAATGATAGGCCTACCTCCGAGAGGTGTTTGGCTAAATTTTGTAAAAGGGGTTATACTATGCCAACGAGAGAATTGTGAGACCATCAAGCACAGCAGTCTTCCATGGTTGTCCAGGCCTTGGGTGTTGCTGAGCTCACCAGTGCATTCCTTCTCTTTAATAATGTACACTGACCACTCATGGTGTTTTTGTTATCTCTTGGGTAGGATTGTTTTGTTTTCTCTGCCTAAAGATGACCTTTTTTTACTTGCATGGACAGCTCTTTGGAACTCATATTGAGAGTTCACAGAGACAGCTTCCAAATGCATATTCCACATTTGATATCAACTGGAGACCTTCTACCTGCTTAATAAAATAATGAGTGACACACCTGGTTATGGAACAGCTTGTCCGTCAATTGTCCAAATACTTTTGAGCCCCTGTAAATGGGGGATCATGTATAAAAATGTCTCTCATTCCTAAATGTATCATACAAGATTCCGTTAAACCCTCTAAATTAATGCTGAAAGCCTACACTTCAATCATGTAATGATTTCTTCATTTCAAATCCAATGTGGTGGGATACAGAGCCAAAATAATGAAAATTGTGTTACAGTCCAAATACTTATGAACCTACCTGTACATACCTAAACTTATCATTATGTGCAATCCAGTGTATGGATTAAGATCTGGAGAGGCCAGTCTATTAAAGACTCCAAAGATTAGTGAAACACCAGTTCGAGGTCAAGCCATTAGCTACAAGGCCCCACAGATCTAGAATGATCAGGATGCATATATAAGTGAGGCACCTTCAGTCTCAGTTTTTAAGTTCAGACTGAAGACTCATTGCTTCAGTCTAGCATATGCCAATTAAAATTACTGATTAGCTAGCTGTGATTGCTACATTTCTGTTTGTTATTCATTTGTACAGTAACCTATGTATCTGAATAATAATAAATTGTTTTAGGAAGCTCTATATTGCTTATCTTCTCAGTAGCCTGCTGAGGCACTTCCTGCCACTACTCTATTCTCAAGACAGTTTCCTGCTTATGAGAAACACATCAGATACACTGTAGAAACCGATCCTGTAGAATGGCCACGAGCATGTGTAAAGCCAGTTGGACTAGGTCTTTGCATTACAGTAATCCCTCCTTGATCGCGGGGGTTGCGTTCCTGAACCCCCCCACAATAGGTGAAAATCCGCGAAGTAGAAACCATATGTTTGTATGGTTATTTTTATATATTTAAGCCCTTATAAACTCTACCACACTGTTAACATTATTAAAGCCCTCTAGATATGAAATAACATCCTTTAGTCAAAAGTTTAAACTGTGCTCCATGACAAGACCGAGATGACAGTTCTTTCTCATAATTAAAAGAATGCAAACATATCTTCTCTTCAAAGGAGCGTTGTCAGAAGCAGAGAATATCAGAGAGAGAGAGAGCGTGACAGAAAAGCAAACAATCAAAAGCTTTTAAGTATGCGCACCGCGATAAAGCAGCCGCAACAGAAGTGTGAAAGTAGTAGTTCACAGAAATGTGAAGGTAGTCTTTCAACATTTTTAGAGTAGCGTCCGTATCTTCTAGGCAAACAGCCTCTCTGCTCACACCCCCTCCATCAGGAGCAGAGAACGTCAGAGAGAGTGAGAGAAACTGAGAAAAGTAAACAATTAAGCACTGCTCGGGAAGCACATCGCATATCATTGAGGAGTTTTATTTAATACGTAATACATGCTCTGATTGGGTAGCTTCTAAGCCATCATCAACAATTGGAATCTCTTTTTGGAAAGGCCGCGTCTCTTCAAGCGTGATGGCCTGCATCCGAACAGTTTCGGCACCCGGGTCCTCTCCGAAAACATATCAAAGTTAATTCGTTTTTCTTGACTATCTATCTCTACTCTTAACCCCTTCCGAAATAATACTGTTGTGCCAGGACATGATGAGTGTTTAATAGAGTCTTCTGTTAAAGTGCACAACATTAATACTGTAATAAGCAATCTCAATGCACGTAGAAAACCTAGGAAATACGGCATAAACTCCAATAATCTAATTAAAATCACTATTTTAGAGGAACAATGTATTAAAACTATAAAAACAGATCACAGATTAAACAAAAAATACACACTGAGCGGCGCTAATAATAATAATTTAGTTCCTATTCCAAATATCAATAACACACATAGTATTCATCTCTGCACCTCCGAAACATTAAATATGGCACTATTGAATGTTAGAGCTTTAACTAACAAAACGTTTTTTATCAACGATCTTATTAGTGATAAAAAAATAGATCTTATTGCACTAAATGAAACATGGCTTAGTTCAGACAGCACGGCAGTTTTAATCGAATCTGCGCCTCCGGATTACAGTTTTACTCATGCAGACCACCAGGGAAAAAGGGGGGGGTGGATTGGCTAACATTTACTCGAGCCGATTAAAATGTAAAGATGTCAGTTTTGGTAAGTTCAAGTCCTTTGAGTATCTCGCCGTTGTTATTCATGGAGATTCTCAAGTTCTAGTACTATCCGTGTATAGACCTCCTAAATATAACGTCGTTTTTGAGGAATTCTCTGACTTAATGTCAATTTTAATTACTAACTATGACACACTCCTAATAGTTGGCGACTTTAATTTTCATATAGATAATCAGTGTGATCTAAAAGTAAAAGAATTTATGAACCTCCTGGATTCTTTTGATTTGAGACAACTCATAAATCAGCCTACACATAAAGCAGGTCATACATTAGACTTAGTGATTACTAAAGGACTGAAAGTTGATATAAAACAGATCATTGATATTGGTCTATCAGACCATTTTCTTCTACTTTTAATATAGAAATAATGATAAAAACACTCATGAGAAGCATATTGTTAAAAACGCTTCTTTGATTGCAGCAGCTTTAAAACTTACAAACATTTTAAGCAATCAGTCCGTTTATAGTGCCAGCTATAATAGCGAGGATAATGTAAATAGTAAGGTGGAAAGATTTAATACTAAAGTGAGAGCTGCTGTTGACATAGTTGCACCTGAAAAGACAGTGAAAAAATCTTCTAGCATTGTTATACCATGGAAGACCCAAAGAGTGTCTGATTTAAAGAGAACATGCCGTAGAGCTGAGCGTCAATGGAGGAAGACTAAACTTACTATCCACCATGAAATATTAAAAGTCAAAATAACAGAATACAATAACACTGTCCATCTTGAGAGCGCTGCTATTTCTCAAGATTATAAATAACAATGCTAGTAATCCCAGAGTCTTATTTTCTACAATTGATCGCCTACTAAACCCAGGTAGCTCAAAGGAATGCCTCCTAAGTGCTTCCAGTGAAACCTGTGAGGCTGTCGCTGTATTTTCAATCAAAAATTAATGATATTAGAAATAACATAGTATATCCCTCCAACACTAAGGATCCTCCTAAACCCCAGCATCCTGTTATAAACAAATTAAACTCTTTCACTAGGATAGATTTACCTGATTTAAAAAAATAATCTCTCAATTAAAACCCTCCACCTCGTCCTTGACCCGATACCAACAAGGTTTTTCAAAGAAGTATCAGGCGTGCTAATTGATAATGTTCTGACATAGTAAATTCGTCACTAGATACTGGGGTCTTCCCAGACTGTCTTAAGACTGCTGTAGTTAAACCCCTACTTAAGAAACATAATCTTGACCCCTCAGCTCTTGAAAATTTTAGACCCATCTCTAACCTGCCTTCTTAAGTAAAGTTCTGGAGAAGGCAGTCATTATGCAGTTAAATGACCACCTAAATAAACATGCTATTCTTGATAAATTTCAGTCGGTTTTAGAACAAATCACAGCACAGAAACTGCACTCGTTAAAGTAGTAAATGACTTGCGGGTAAATGCAGACAGAGGCCATTTATCTGTTCTCATCCTCTTAGATCTGAGTGCTGCATTTGACACCATTGATCACAACATTCTTAGAAATCGCCTTAGTCAATGGGTGGGCCTCTCTGGCAGTGTCTTAAATTGGTTTGAATCCTACCTGACAGGGAGAAAATTTTTGTTAGTTGTGGGAATTACAACTCGAAGACACATGATATCCAATATGGTGTTCCACAAGGCTCTATCCTGGGTCCGCTGTTATTCTCAATCTACATGCTTCCGTTAGGTCAGATTATCTCAGGGCACAACGTGAGCTACCACAGCTATGCTGATGACACACAGCTGTACTTATCAATAGCACCTGATGACCCTGATTCTATTGATTCACTAACACAAAGTCTGACTTGTATCTCAGAATGGATGAATAGTAATTTTCTCAAGTTAAATAAAGAAAACTGAAATCTTAGTGATCAGCAATAATGGATACAATGAGGCTATTAGAAATAAACTGGATACATTAGGATTAAAAGTCAAGACGGAGGTAAAAAGCTTAGGGGTGATTGTTGACTGTAATCTGAATTTTAAATCACATATTAATCAGATCATTAGGACAGCATTTTTCACTTAAGAAACATAAGTAAAGTTAGACCTCTTATATCACTGAAAGATGCTGAGAAATTAGTTCACGCGTTTGTTTTCAGTCGACTAGATTACTGTAACGCACTCCTCTCAGGACTACCCAAAAAGATATAAATCGTTTGCAACTAGTGCAGAATGCAGCTGCTAGAATCCTAACTAGGAAAAGAAAATCGAACACATTTCTCCAGTTTTAATGTCACTACACTGGTTACCTGTGTCATTCAGAATTGACTTTAAAATTCTGCTTATGGTTTATAAAGCCTTAAATAATCTAGCCCCATCTTATATATCGGAATGTCTGACACCTTATATTCCAAATCGTAACCTCAGATCCTCAAATGAGTGTCTCCTTAGAATTCCAAGAACAAAACTTAAAAGAAGTGGTGAGGCGGCCTTCTGCTGCTATGCACCTAAAATCTGGAATAGCCTGCCAACAGGAATTCGCCAGGCTGATACAGTAGAGCACTTTAAAACACTGCTGAAAACACATTACTTTAACATGGCCTTTTATAACTTCATTTTAATCTTAATTTAACTTAATCCTGATACTCTATATGTTCAATTCCTCAAATAACTATTCATGGTGGCTCTAAAATCGGTACTGACCCCTACTCTCTTTTCTGTTTCTTTTTCCGTTTTTTTTGTGGTGGTGGTGGCGCCACCACCGCCTACTCAAAGCTTCATGATGCTCCAACAATGATGGACGGATTAAAAGGCAGAAGTCTACATGACCATCATCATCATCAAGCCCTTCCGTGAGAACCCTAAAACCAAAGAGGACTGTTTCATTTATGTTAGGTAGAATGCCCAGAGGGACTGGGCGGTCTCATGGTCTGGAATCCCTACAGATTTAATTTTTCTCCAGCCGTCTGGAGTTTTTTTTTTCTGTCCCCTGGCCATTGAACCTTACTCTTATTCGATGTTAATTAATGTTGATTTATTTTGTTTTATAATTGTGTCCTTCATTTTTCTATTCTTTAATATGTAAAGCACTTTGAGCTACTGTTTGTATGAAAATGTGCTATATAAATAAATGTTGTTGTTGTTATCCGCCAATAGCGTCCCTTGTATGAAATCAACTGGGCAAACAAACTGAGGAAGCATGTACCATAAATTAAAAGACCCATGGTCCGCAGAAATCCGCGAACCAGCGAAAAATCCATGATATATATTTAGATATGTTTACATTTAAAATCCGCGATAGAGTGAAGTCGCGAAAGTCGAAGCACGATATAGCGAGGGATCACTGTATAACCAAACGTGGACTCCCAACATTTTCCTTTCCTCCATTGTTAACATACCAAATCTCAACTTATTACATTAATGGACATATATTTTTAGGATCCTTTCACATTAGTCAGTTTAAAATGTATCCTGTGTGTGCAAATTAATCTGTATTTTTATGTATGTAGATTGCCTAATATATATTTGTAATTGTTGTACTTATTACAGCACTTCACGCCTCTCGTCAGTGAAGATATCTGTACAAAAAAATGAACTTATCATAGCCCTGATTACAAACAATTTTACAGAAGGCTTGCACAGAAAACATTTTCCTTCTGACAAAAAAAACAGTATCTACCTTAATGTCAACATAACAAGATATAGGGCCACAGATGATAGAAAGAGAATAGCAAATCACACTTCGAATTAAACTGAAAAGGGTGTTGTGGAAAAAGTCTGCAACTTTAAATTTGTTGTAATCCCCATTACAGACAATCTGAAGTGAGCACAATGCATCAAAACCTTTGCTTCCTTAGATGTAATGAGAAGTCAAGCAAAATGAAACTTGTTATTGGCTAACAGAACAGATTACAATATGGAAGCTTTCGAGGCAGCTAAGGCCCATTTTCAGGAAATATGTAATCATTAAAAGAATCCGTAGTTGTGGTTTTTCAATGGACTGTAGTGAAGGAATCAGAGTTTTTAAATGTGTAATACTGAATATCGCAAGCTTATGACGTTCTTTAATAAAAGAAACACATTTGCCTACTTGAATATAATAAGTAAATCAGTTTGTGATAAGAGGTTTGTGGTGCAGTGCAATTTTAAAGGCTTCAAATGGGTGTGGGTGTGAGCATACTGGCACTCGCTTCAGGGAGGATTGGGGTGCTTGGCTGATCATGCATTCACATGCACATGCAAGCAGGTTAGTCAAGTTTCTCATTCACACCTCTGTGTAGTTAAGTGTACCACACCTGCACCTAATCAGCAAGGATTTAAGGGTGCCTGTACGGCAGATGGGTTTAAGAATCAACAGAGAGAAAAACCAACAGAGGAAGAAACAGAATGTGAGAGCAGTACTGGGTGCTAAAACAGAATGTGGCAGCGACCCAGCCAGCAGGCAAGAGAGAAGAAGAGCATTCTAGAAGCAGACTGTCCCCACTGATGATTTTAAGAGTAGCGGGTTCAATGGTGGTGGAGTTCTCCTCAAGGATCCAAGGTATGTCAGGGGTGTGAGAAAGAAAACAGCAGGACAACTGACCCCGAGCAGTCTGCCAGAAGCCGATGGAGGCTGCCAAGATGGGGGTCACTGAAGAAGGCTGTGGCTACTGGAGTCTCCGCCACCTGTAAGGCCTGGGCTATAGGTGAGGAGATGACATTGTGCTGGTCTCATATGGGAATATATAAAGAACATTAAGGACTCAATGGCTCTTTGTTTTACTTTGATTTTAAATCAGGATTTTAATTTACGGATATCACTGTTTTTACTGTATTATTTATGTATTTATCTATTTAAAGAAGACTTTGCACTGCACTATTTGCTCTTGTTTTGGTATGGATTTTAACAAAAGCACACAATACTTTTGCACCAACCCCATGCTGAATGAGTGTGTCCTCATTTACGCGGCTCATCTCAGTTCATGGATATCCACGGTTATGGGTTTAAGAGGCTCCTGAAAATGAGCTGAAAGTGCGGAGCTGAAAGTGTGAAGCCAATCCGAACCATCAAACAGTTTCATCACCTACTTTCAACAGATATTCTGCATCCTGACCTGGCGCTTGGATCCTCTAAGTATACCAACAACTTCAACGATGATGTGCAATAGTGAAACTATATCATAGATTGGAAATGGCAGTTTATGGACTTCATTTACAGTACACTGTCATGTGGGATAGTTTCTAGGGAGGAACATGGAAATTTACATCCTCTGTCAATCTGTAAACTTATCTGATTAGAGTGTGTCTGGCATGATAAATATATGCAATGATTACTCATACAACGCTCTTCATGATAACAGGGTTGAGTGCCTCAACTTGGCATTTAAACAAGCAGATATACAGTTCTTTGGCAGTGAAATAATGTTGGTTATTTTGAAGATGTGGGGATTGTAACATGAGCTGGTAAAACAAAATTAAGGTATCGCAGAAGAAAACCCATAACTGATACACATGTTCTCAGTGCACATTCAAGTTACATATAGATACACACATATATACAATATAAATACATATATAAACACATATCTATATACATATTTAATATACTGTACATATACATATATATGTCTAGAAAAAAACTTAAAGGTTTTGCTGATAAGTTTGTGATGTCCTCTGTTATCTGTTCAATCTGTCACTAAAGTATCTTACATTGTTTCAGTTCCAAAGAAGACAGACATCTCTTCACCTAATGCCTACAGACCAGTGGCACTTACTTATCATATTATTAAGGCCTTTGAGAGTCTGATCCTGGACAATATGAATCCTTTTTTAAAAGACCACCTGAACCTATAACAGTTTCCTTATTGGACAATGATTGGAGTAAAGGATGCAATTATCTATGAGCTTCACATGGCTTATGCCCACCTGGATATAACTGGTAGCATTGTAAGAATTATGTTTTTGATTTCTCCAGTGTCTTCCATACCAGCCAGCAATCACCGTTAAGGGATAAGCTCAGGGATATGCAGGTGGATGACCACTGATGTTCTGGATAATGGATTATCTATCAGGCAGACCAGATGTCTTTAATACAGATGCAAGTAAAACTGGAGTACCACAAATAACAGTCCTGCCTCATTTTCTCTTCACTCTACAACACAGATATAAAACACCAAGGGTCTCATGTATAAACGGTGCGTACGCACAGAAATGTTGCATAAGAACGTTTCCACATTCAAATCACGAAGTATAAAACCTAAACTTGGTGTGAAGCAACGCACATTTCCAAGGTACGTCATACCCTGTCATACGTAAGTTCTGCGCTCGGTTTTGCAGACTGGCAGCACCCAGTGTCAAAGCAGTGCTACTGTTCCTGTGTGGTTATCCTTTCTTTTTTAGATCAACATCCCTGACGCGGCTTTACAAATACACTGAAATTAACCGCATATTGTTTATTGTTTAATGCATCTGATTGTAATTAACCAGTAACAATATAATTGTCCACGGAATGGTCAAACTATTTTAAACACAATAGCTGCTTTAGCATTGTTACTCTCACTGCACCTTCTTCTTTCAGCGGCTCCCGTTGGGGGTTGCCACAGCGGATCATCTTTTTTCCATATTACTGTCACTGCACCACTCAGAGTATTTATATCACTGTATCTGAGTGGGGAATCAAAGATCTACAGAAGCTGAGAAAGAGAATTATCAGTATACAGCATCAAGCACACGCTGCCTCAGCCATGCTGTCTATTGAACTGCTTTCACACGGCAAACATTTTTAAAGCCTTTCCTGTACACACCTCGCAGTTCAGAAAGACTTTCATCCCAAGAACTATAAATGCACTCATTCAAGTGCTCCCTGTAGAACTGTCTGCACTTATAAGTAGAATTACCTCAATGTAAACTTGCACTACACTTACAATATTGCACAACCTGAGGCACTTCATAAAGCACGTATTTACATATGATAACGATATAATTTTTAAGATGAAATGCAGCAAAATATGTTTATTATATTATACAGATAAATCTTTGACTTCATTTAAATAATCTATATTGTCAATAATTAAACATGCCAGGACACGGTGCCACAGCACAAGCTATTAGCTTGCACTCCGTTCACGGATTGTTCCTGCCTCGCTCTGTAATCTTGTTGGGACTGGCGTGACACTGGAAGGATATAATAATTAAACACGTACTACGAAGATATTTCAATGTTCCTTAAAAGTTTTGAAGAATTGGCATTCAAAGCTTACAAATGGCTTAATGTCTATTACAGAGCTGATTGTGTGGCGATTGGGTATTTAGAGAAAGAAAAGTAAGGACAGGAATTGGAGGTTAGTACGTTTGAAAGAGACAGTACTTCTGTACTAAAGCATTTCATAGAAGGTCGCGCATGGCGCAGCAAGCATCTGAGACATGAACAATCACTGCGCCACCATGTTCCCATGTTTAATAACATGATTTAACTCCTATCATCATGAAAATGATATCACATATACATCTCAGTATTTTAGTTATTCAGAGAGCTGTAATATCACAAATGTAATGGATTCTGTGTCCTGTCAGAGGAAGAGAAAGCAGGTTTAACACTAGAATTACCAGAGCCTACGAAAAAACTCGTAAATCCGTCCCACCTTAAATTGCTTCTTAAAATCGTTCACAGCTCTCCACCAGCGTCTTTTGTCATCTAAATGTGCTGATAAAAATCAGGCTGCAAGCAGCCGGCTATTCCATCCCCCCACCGACTTAGAACGTGCACAAACTTCTCCCAGCTCATGCCTTGATTAATTTTCTGGGAGTGAAGTGGAGTTTTAGAGTGGAAATAATAGATCGTTGTTGGCATTTCATGTCTGTTCCGTTTCTACAGTAATCTGTGTAAACACATTGTTAAAACAGAAACGTTTTTTATATTCTACTAGTAGATGACAAAATGTAGGCATAAACTATATAATATATGAAGCCTAAAGTATTAAAGAAATACTTTCACAAAAGATACAAATCTAACACAACAATTGCGCTTTTATTCAAAAATATAACTACAGAAACAAAAAGCCGCCTTAACATGCGACATTGACACCCGTTTATTATGACTGCCTCCGTGGCGCAATGTGTGTTAAGCACATTGTGATTCACACACATTGAGCACATAGAAGATCAAATACAAAACAAAGCATTTAACTTGCTACTTTAGTTACGATGGGATTTGAGAAAATAATAAATGAAACAATTTTAAGATTAAGTTTATGATGTTCTACTTTAATGACCAAATAAACTACGTGATTAAAATGAAAATTTTGAGATTAAAGTCGACATTTCGTGCTTTTTTCCCCACCGTGTGCCTATTTTTTTTTTCTCTGCACCCTAATAAGCTTTTTATATGACACTCAGCCGGTGGGCTACGACTTGCTTTTTCACGGCAACTTTGATATGTGACAACTTCTTTTTTATTTCAGGCACTGTGTGACTTTGTGAACTTGAGTTTTCGAGTTGCTCCGACACACTATGTCACTCGATCGACTTCCTTTTGTTGTTTATACCACTGTTTAAACCATCAAATAGTATGTTTTTCCTTGCCTCCACTTGGTATTCGCTGAAATTTTTATATTTTCCTCCGTGTTTTTCCCATTGTCTTTTCACAGAGGGCTGATCTTAATGGCTATTTATATTGATTAACATATTCAAAGAGATGTAATTCTGGGAGGAGTTGGGACGGGACAGCAGGTGCGTACACAAGCGTTACTCTTCACTCTGACCGGGATTTCTGTAGCAGAAGAATGTGGAAGTTGGTGAACGCACAGATTTCTGCATCTGGAATTTTTTGTGCGTAAGCACATTTCGGCTTTTGTGCTTACGTCATGTTATAGTGCAAATTCTACGCACGGCGTTATGCATAAGGCCCCTGGTCATGTCACTTGCAGATATTTTCTGATGACTCTGCACTATTGGTGTACTTTGACAAGGGAGGTGGGACAGAATATGGGAGTCTGGTAGAAAACCTTTATCTTGGTGCAGAAAGAAGTGTCTGCAAATTAACTGTTTTTGACTTTTGCTGCATTAAACAGTTCTACACCAAGTCAATATTCAGGGAGTGGTTGTGGAGGTGGTGCACTGCTACAACTAAATCATCAATGATACAGCCAATTGATTTTACAAGGCACACAATTAGTTAAATGGAGTTCACCTGTCTGTAGTTAAAGGGTTTCTATTGATTATAGTGTAAATGAACCTGTATCTAAAAGGTTTAACCTGTGGTGAGTATTGTGTTCTAAAACTACACAATTAAAAAAAAATGACCTTTCCAAGGAGCCCTGTGAAAAGGTGACTGTAAAGAATAATTTCAGTATATGAATTTAATCATTAAGGATAGGTTTGTATTTTTTAACTTGAAGTTATTTCTTCACAAGCATTGCATATAATAATTTCCCACATAAAATCGTACACCAAGGTCAAACATTTTTTAAAAATTTAAAAAATGCCTTGTCTGTTCTTGCAGATTATAATGGAGTGGAAGGGTACACTGTAAAAATGTCAATAAATTTAATGGCAAAAATACGGTGAAAGGTGAAAGTAAAATACCTTTTCTGAAAAAAAAGGAATGTTACCTTATGTTCTACTAAAAATTACCTGTATATCTTAAACAATAAATTTAATTATTTTTTACAGCAAAGTTCTGTAAAATCAATATTTTTCTGTCTTCAAAATATGCAACATACTGCTTACTGATACATTGCGGTTACACCGAAAATCCATCCATCCATCCATCATCCAACCCGCTATATCCTAACTGCAGGGTCACGGGGGTCTGCTGGAGCCAATCCCAGCCAACACAGGACACAAGGCAGGAAGCAAACCCCAGGCAGGTCACCAGCCCACCGCAGTACACTGAAAATATATCTGTTAATTTTACAGTGTTAAACTATTAAATAGCGAAGGTAACCAAATTTAAAATGTAAAACTGTGAAGGTCTTTTTCAGTAACACCAAAGTTACGATATTTGCATAAAGAAACGCCCCGCCCCTTTTACAATATTTTTCCTGGTGAACCACATACTTTTGCACAGTAAGGGAAAAATCAAACAAAGTTAACAGACTTATTTTTCCCTGTGTGCTGAAGGTTTTTTAAGGTTATGGAAGCTGATTTATGGTGGGTGATATTAAATAAGCTGGCACACCTGTAGGACACCATACACCACAAAAGCGTTATTTCTCCTCTAGACAATGTGCCATAACTTCCATAAACATTGAATTATTTTAAATGCATATAACTAAATTGTACAACATGTTTGCTTATTGTATCTTTACTGATGAAGATTGTGTACATGTATTTGATCCTGACAACATTTTTTAACGGTTTAATGACTGACATATTTAGGACTGTGCATGGATTTCTTGTTATGTTTAAACTTTTACTTCTATTGTAATGGGTATTTTTTACAGTAAAATTCTGTCAACCACAGCTGCCAGTTTTTTACCATAAATGATTTTTTTTTTTTAACAGTGTACCTTCTACATTTATAAGTTATTATTGTGACAAACGAAATCAAACTAGAAATAATTATTTTATCACAGACTAATGGAACTATTGCCATCATTGGAGTTATGACAAACCCAACCAGCCCCCAGCACCAAGCTATATTCTTCTTATAATATTACTTTTTCTTCTGTCATTCTGTTTCTTCAAAGGTTATGTTCTGCCGTGGCTTGTAATAACAGAGATATATGCACTCAAATCATAATTATTTTTTTCCTAAATGTTGCTGAATTTTCTCCCTTTACATTCTATGTTGTTATTTTACAGCCTACAAAGCAATATCAAGGCTGAGTGGCAGCATATTGAAAACAGCACATAAGAGTTTGATTGTAATTTTATACAAATTAACAGCAAACCTGAACTGAACTGATTGCATGGCACTGTATTGTTAACAAAAGTCTTTGATTTTTGCAAAAGCTAAGCACCATGCACGTCATAGTTTCTGTGATGTGATGTTTGCATATACGATTAAAAAAAACACACTCAGAAAATGAAAATGGCAGAGTGCGCGATAGAGCAGATTGGCAAGCGCCAAAAACTAATTACAGTGGAACCTCGAGATACGGTCACCTCTGTATACGAGAAATTCAAGATAAGAGGAAAGTATGAGAGAAAAATTCAGATCTAAATACGAGCATTGGCTGGTGTAAAAAGCCACGAGCCAGGCTGTGGGTATGCGTGACGCGTTTCCCGATCCGCCTCGACTCGGGGATTCACCCAAGCTGATGCTGCCAGCCCGTCAGCTCACTCAGTGTTCTTTGTTCTCCCGTAGCGTGAGGATCTACGCGTTTGTGCGCTTGTGATTTCATTGTTTCGCTGTAGCAGTTCACCGTATAAGCGTATCCAAAAATATCGCGGACATGCAGACGGAGAATAGGAGATGATTGCCCTCAAGAGGAGAGAGAGAGAGGCGCGAGTGAGAAAGATAAGAAGAGAGAGGCGTGAGCAAGCGAGACAGATAAGGAGAGAGACAGAGAAACATGTGTGTGAGCGAGAGAGATAAGGAGAGAGAGACGCACACGAGAGAGAACAACCATCAGCTCAGTTATGATCACATGACGCTCAGCAGACAAAGTGTATCCATACTACTCGTATTGCAAGACATCGCTCGTTTTATCAAGTCAAAATTAATTAAAAAATTTAGCTTGTCTTGCAAAACACTCGTAAACCAAGTTACTTGCAAACCGAGGTTCCACTTGTATATATTATTTATCAGTGTTATTTGTTAGGAAAATTGATTTTTATGTTGATATTTTTGTGGGTGCAGAACGGATTAACTGGATTTCCATTATTTTCAATGGGGAAGTTTGTTCTAGATATGAGAAATTCGCTATACGAGCTCAGTGCTGGAACGAATTAAACTCGTATCTTGAGGTTCCACTGTATCTAATTCTTCAATGTATGATGAGTTGCCTTTACTCTGGATGTGGTAAGAAAAGAACTTAGGACAAGATGCTTGAGTGAGTAGACTTATTGACAGTCATTTCTACCAATCAATCTGTAAAAACACTGGGAAAACATACAAATCATGCAGACCCTGGCACCGTGAGGCAGGAATAACAGCTCTGCTTTACCTGGAAAAGCAGGAATAAAAGAAGCACAACGAGCAGTAGTAGGGGTGGATGAGGCACAGACAGAGCACTTACAAAGCACCTCTGACGCATTTGCCACTTATTAGAGTCCAGTGGCCCTGATACATAGCTGCTGGCAAGTCTCAGATGAGGACGCTGGCTTTGGGTCATTTCACAGAACCAAGGAACATGTGGCATATGGTTTGCACCTGACCCAAAGTCAGTGGAGTGAAGCAGTGCCGAGAGGCATGCATGAGCAGACAAAAGGATGAAAGAAGCTGGAATTGCATGTCACTGCTAAATATCTGCTTGGCATGGTGGATGCGGCCACTAAATAAACAGAAAAGCCCTTTTTAGGGCCACCTCACCAGTAGTTGGCATAAAGTGCCTAATTCCTCTGTTTCTAGCACCTCCTGGGCCTTTAGAACATTCTCTCTCACTGAAGCTTAAATGTGCATCATCAGACCAGCGGAAGCAGGGAATATGTTTGCAAAATAATTAAATAAGCTTTTGTATAGTGACAGAATATACACAAAGTGTGACTTTTTCCATTATTATTGTCTAGCTATCTACAGAACCAAGACATCCAGATATCAGCATTCAATAACATCAATAATGGGCACTGGCAATGACTTTTCAAAGTAAATCCACGCCGCTAGGGCTAAAAGGTAGCCTATAATGTTGCAGTTTACACAGCAATAAGCACTGACATCTTCCATTAATAGTCCAGACCGAGATGGACCAGGCTGAGGGACGAGAAACACAAGACTTTTTGTCAATTGTTATTAACAAGAAAGAATTGAAGAAGGAATTGAAGTGACATAGTGCATAATTCAAGTAATTTAATAAATAAGTCTTCCAAAAGCCATGCCTTTAAAAACAGTGTCCTCAGGGGGAAAAATCCAAATAAATAAATGCATTTAGATCCAAAAAAACACCCTTCATAAGATATTTCCTTTGTTAGAAAATCATCACAAATCGCACTCACTTGTTGAAACTTCAGTAAAACTAAGACTCAGCACACAATTGATTATAGAATCATTTAATATGTAGTCAATGCCAATCAGCTGTTGCACTTGAAAATAAAAAAAATTGTATCACATACAACACCACGCTGCAAGGTGGGTTCGGTTGAATATTGATAGTCTATGCGGAGTAGGAATTTATGTAGGAATTTCTTGAAGGCTCACAAAATGTGATTTTCTGTGATTTTCTCTGCATTTCTGGCAGGACCACAGGCTTCCGGGCAGCATTTGGCTCATGGGCTGCCATTTGAAAATGCCGGGCCTAATGAGACCAGATAATGTTTGACTATCACATTAAGTGCCATGCTTGTCATAAACTAATCACTGCACATTAATCAAAAAAACATAATCCACACAGTGAAGTATGTTGGTGATAGCATCGTGCTGTGAGGATGTGTCCTTGCAGTAGGTGCTAGAAGATTTGCAAGGGTAGAGGGTAAAATGAATGCAGCAAAATATGGTAAAATTCAGGAGGAAAACAAGATGAAGTCTGCAAGAAACCTGCATTTTGGCAAAAGATCTGTTTCCCAGCAAGATAACAAAGCAAAGCATAATGCCAAAACTACAGAAAAAAAAACAACAATGTTAAAGTCCTAGAATGGCTAACTCAGAGCCTGGATCTCAATCCAACTGAGACTTTGTGGTTGGATTTGGAAATGGCTGTTAACTAACAATCCCCATGCAACCTGACATAGTAAGAGCATTTTGCAAAAAAGAGTTGGGAAATAGTGCAGTGTCCAGATGTCAAAGATGATATAGATCGGTGAACATACCATACCATACCATACCATATTTATTTGTTGAGCGCTTAAAAACACAGCATTACAACTGACCAAAGCGCTGTACAGTTACAACAAGCAGGACTAAAAGCAAAATATTAAAAATAAACATTAAGAGAGAATTAAAACAGAGATACTAAAAACAGGTCAAGGGACCAAATAAAATAGAGAAAATAGCAAAAGACAAGTGGAAAATGAAACAGGTTAAGAATTAAAAGCCAATGTGAAGAAGTGCGTTTTTAGGCGAGATTTGAATGTGGCGACTGAAGCGGCTTGCCTAACCACTAAGGGCAGGGAGTTCCAGAGCCTGGGTGCACAGACGGAGAAAGCCCTTTCACCACGAGCTTTAAAACGTGCCTTGGGAACGGTTAGGAGCAGCTGATCTGTGGATCTAAGAACACGAGGGGGATTGTGACAATGGAGCAAGACACTCAAATAGGCGGGGGCTAGACCGTTTAATGCCTTATAGGTTAGGAGGAGAATCTTAAAATCGATTCTGAATCTAACCGGCAGCCAGTGAAGGGTTTTCAAAATTGGTGAAATGTGTTGGATTCTGCTACTTCCAGTAAGAAGCCTTGCAGCTGCATTTAGACAATAGACAATAATTGTTGCCAAAAATGCAGCTACTATGTAATTACTTAAAAACGATGACTATGTGATCAATTATTTTGTTTTATATTTGTAATGAATGTACTGTAGATCACTTTGCTGAGATCAATTTTTGTTTTTACACTAAGTAATCTTTTTCTGATGATCAATGTCAAAAAAAAAATTAAATGAGATCAACTGTGCTTCATAATAATGTAAAAATTTCAACGGAGCTGAAAACACTTTTTATATTTACATTGTATCCAACACGATTTGATGCTTTACCCATTGAACAAAAACTGAAAATAATATTCATGTGTTTCTGCTTTTGATATTGAGTATTTGATACTGACATTGAAATATCTTTTAATAATTGCCTTTGGTTGTACTGAATGATAATATGTTGAGATACTCATTTTGTATAAGTATCGCTTTTTAAAATTTTTATGGCATTATTTGCTTGATAGTTTATCCTCACTTTTGCTAGTAGCCTAATGCACTGCAAAACATCTTTCCTCTCCCTTGGTCCTTAACATGACTGATCTTCTACAGTTCCTTCTGTTCTACACATTAAATACAGGTAGATCAAATATACAAATCAATGAGCTGAGCTGAGATCACCAGTGGCCACAACCCTATGATAATCGATTTAAACAGAGGAGTGGGTCTCACAAGTTTTGTCCTCTAGGTGTTTGACCATCTCTTTCTCTCTTTAATGGACACAGACACACACAATATATATATATATATATATATATATATATATATATATATATATATATATATATATATATATATATATATATATATATATATACTGCTCAAAAGAATTAAAGGAACACTTTTTAATCAGAGTATAGCATAAAGTCAATGAAGCTTATGGGATATTAATCTGGTCAGTTAAGTAGCAGAGGGGGTTGTTAATCAGTTTCAGCTGCTGTGGTGTTAATGAAATTAACAACAGATGCACTAGAGGGGCAACAATGAGATGACCCCCAAAACAGGAATGGTTTAACAGGTGGAGGCCACTGACATTTTTCCCTCCTCATCTTTTCTGACTGTTTCTTCACTAGTTTTGCATTTGGCTACAGTCAGTGTCACTACTGGTAGCATGAGGCGATACCTGGACCCTACAGAGGTTGCACAGGTAGTCCAACTTCTCCAGGATGGCACATCAATACGTGTCATTGCCAGAAGGTTTGCTGTGTCTCCCTGCACAGTCTCAAGGGCATGGAGGAGATTCTAGGAGACAAGCAGTTACTCTAGGAGAGCTGGAGAGGGCCATAGAAGGTTCAAAACCCATCAGCAGGACCAGTATCTGCTCCTTTGGGCAAGAAGGAACAGGATGAGCACTGCCAGAGCATGCAGCTCGATTGGCATTCGCCATAGAATACCAGAATTGGCAGATGCACCACTGGTGCCCTGTGCTTTTTACAGATGAGAGCAGGTTCACCCTGAGCACGTGACAGAAGTGAAAGGGTCTGGAGAAGCCATGGAGAACATTATGCTGCCTGTAACATCATTCAGCATGAGCAGTTTGGTGGTGGGTTAATGATTGCCTGGGGAGGCATATCCATGGAGGGTCACACAGACCGCTACAGACTTGACAAAGGCACCTTGGCTGCCATTAGGTATCAGGATGAAATCCTTGGACCCATTGTCAGACCCTATGCTGGTACAGTGGCTCCTGGTGCACGACAATTCCTGGCCTCATGTGGTGAGAGTATGCAGGCAGTTCCTGGAGGATGAAGGAATTGATACCATTGACTGGCCACCACACTTTCCTGACCTAAATCCAATAGAACACCTCTGGGACATTATGTTTTGGTCCATCCAATGCCACCAGGTTGCACCTCAGACTGTCCAGGAGCTCAGTGATGCCCTGGTCCAGATCTGGGAGGAGATCCCCCATAACACCATCTGTCATCTCATTAGAAGCATGCACCGATGTTGTCAGGCATGTATACAAGAACACAGGGACCATACAAAGTGCTGCGTACAATTTTGAGTTGCTGCAATTAAATTTTGGCAAAATGGACTAGCCTGCCACATAATTTTTCACTCTGATTTTTGGGTCGTCTTTGAATTCAGGGCTCTGTAGGTTGATCATTTTCATTTCCATCAAACAATGTGGCATCCTTTCGTTCCTAACACATTACCCAGTCTATATCAGTATAGATATCCAGGAGGATTTCTTTTTCCCATTGAGATCTGTGTTTTCAAAGTGTTCCTTTAATTTTTTTGAGCAGTTTATATATAAAACACACACCTCTTCTGCATGGATTCTCAGGATGGCTCCACATGTTCTAACAGCATCACTCTCCCAGACTCGTGATAATTCCACTGAAGGTATTTTTTCACATATTGAAGAGTGAAATAAAAAAAACCTCAAAACTATGTAACCGAAAAGAAATAACACCTTCTTAAAGACAAACAAATAGTCTATTTGTGTGAATATCCTTTCTTCAATATAACAATTGTGAAAAAGATATATCATCAACATGATCTGTTACTTTTATTTCAGAGAAAGGCATAGTTTGCATTTCTTTGCTCATTTAGCAAGACTAGATAAAAAAATACATTAAATAATTGTGTATGTCCTTTGTAGCAATCTTTGACTTATAATGTAAATCACACAGACTCTTTCTTCAGACTACCTGAAACTAATTCTGGTTTACAGGGACCGTAGCCTATCCAATAGCAATGGATGCAAGGCAGAAACCAATTCTGGAAGGCACTAGGCTATATAGTAGGGCACATTCACACGCACTACATAATGAATTTTAAGTTGTAATTGACCTAGCATTCACATATTTGGAAGTGCAAAGAAAACTAATACACCATAAAATCCAGCAAAGGTAGAATTAGAAAATGAGACTTCAACTACCTTTGATATTGTCAGTGTAGTTAAAATTTGCTTTCATGCAGTTAACTGCAAGAAAGTCAAAAAAATATAGGTTTTACACAGTTAGCACCTTGTTAAATATATTATATGATATATTTCCCACTGAGCATCCATATTTTATACATAATGATAAGAGGTAGGTGATAATCCACAAGAGCAAATGTGTTAGCTAATTAGGATTAAATTCAGAGAAGCGTCGAATATACTACTGCTCTGCAAGACATCTTTTACTGTTATAGAAGTAGTCCCATTTAAACAACAGGGTCCGTATCACCTAGAGAGTAATTTATACCAATTACACCATATCACAAAATAGCCCAATTTAATCGTCAGAAAGTCAACATGGGGCATCTTGGATGTAAGAAAAACCAGTGTAAGGGATTAATTTTTAGTGAATTAGCTGTCATTTTGTCTTTTTGACGACTCTTTCCTAACAGGATAAAACATATTTTTTTCCACTTTATGACCTTCATGCACAGAATTTAATAAGTTGTCAAAAGATAACACTTGAAATAATTTGGTAAAATGATAATTTTTAACTAAGGGATGCTTCAGTATAATCTGAATCTTATTTTTGAACAAGTCATTTTCTCTTCTATGCCCATCGTTTTTATGTCTTACAAACATTTCACTGTTATATACATAAGAAAGACTGACATATAGTTAATTGTGTAATAAAATTTTGTAGTGGGATTTTATTTACAAGATCTTTAATTAAAATAAAGCACTATGCTGGGCCACTTTGCTGCCCACCTCTTATAAACAGCCTTTCCTAGAACAGTTTGTTAAAATAAGGAAGGAAAGGAAAAAATAATCCATTCAATAAAGTATACTTGAATAATAATAACCTTAAGTTTTAAAAAGCACATATTAAAAGGGTCGTCATGAATGGTGTAAAAGTGATATATATATGGCCCACAGTCAAATTTATGAACTAAAACAGGCACGAAGCTATAAAATTATCAAACCATCTCAAAACACTGGCTAATGTTAATGTTTTAGGATATGCTTTATACTATGTAATAGAGCAATAGCACACAAGCCTTTTAAAATATTTTACTTTGAAGGTCTGTACTCATCATATAAGCCACTTTAACATTTGATAGTTAAGCAAATATCTTAATGAATTGCCCCACTTCTTAACATAGTAATGGCTCATATGGATAGATGTTAAAAAGAACTGAATGGTAGCTAAAATAAAATGGAAAGCTTAATAAAAATGAGGCTTCTTTAAGTAACAAAACCAGATTGCTTTGTTTACTATGTAACAAAAATTAGGTCTTAATGCAAAGAATGATACTGACCTTTGGACATGCAAGATCAGTACAAGCATAAAACCAAGAGAGTAAACACAGAATCTACTTGTTCAAATTTACTAAAGCATTTTAGCAGCTAAATTGACTTTTGTGAAAATGGAATTTGTTTTACACACAAAATATATAAAGTTGTTTTTCTTATCTTTATTATCTAAGTATATTATAAAGAATTATAACATCCACATTCAATCATGCAGTTAATTGCATTTACAGTGGCAGACAAATTATAGCCCACTAAAAATGTTCTTTTTCCCCTAGGCTTTATGAGTATTTTCAAGTGGTCATTTGTGCAAGTGAATCTGAAAAACAAGAAACATGACAATTTTAAAAATATTAATTAGTAATAAAATATGTACTTACTGACCTTGACACCGAATATTTTAAATGCACCTCAGCAGGAAGATAGAATGGGTAATATTCTGCAGATTCAAAAGTTTCTGCACTCATTTGCTTTGATGCATCATAATAGTGTCCAAATCTTGATGATGCAGCTAAAACAGTCTTCATGGGGAAGGAAAAAAAAAACACACTAGTGTAACATTGGTTGCATTCAGTATCAACAATATACATCTTAGAGTCTAAATCCATGGATATTTACTATATTAGTGCAAAAATTAATAAAAATACAAATTAGTGAGGAAGTAAACAATTATTAAACAAGAAAATGTGTGCTGCTTTATTGCACACTCAACTATAACTGTATTTTTACCATACAAATCTAAACTTACAGAATGTAGAGTTTAAAATCAAGAAATGCAACTGAAAATAAAAAATGCTAAATAAAAGAATAGAATAAATATCCAAAGTTCTCTAAAGATCCTAAGGACAAGATACTATCTGGTTTTAGACAGTTCCTTGGGTTGACAAGACTAAAATAAAACTTTTAAAATAAGACAAGGAAAGTCTGCACTTGGCAGAACTCAGAGGGAGGCCTAAAATGTTAAGTGCCTCCTGTCAGGGTGGCTGGTTCTAGTGTCTGCCTATAAGGCTATTTGTGTTCCAAGCTCAAATAAAGTGTTTTAATTAAAGAAGAGGAGTCATAAATGGATTTTTCTGCTGCCCATATTTTTTAAATCCAGTTAAATAACCCTGTTCATCTCTTTGGTTGTTGTTTTTTTTTTTTTTTTGTTTATCCAACATGCCTATATTAATTTTTCCAGTTTGATAAATCCATATAGTTATGGATTTCACTTACACACATACATTAATGATAATTTAAAATCTTAAAATATATAAATAATAAATGCATCAATAAGAACTTAAGTTTTAAAACTTATCAAAAATCATTTTTAGCAGCATAAAAATAGTAAAACAGCAAGACTACTGTCTGGCCAAATCTCTTTTTTAAAGGATAAGAGCTTTTCGCTCTCTCTCTTTCTTTTTATTGTAGTTCTTGACAGAGCTCATCTCTTCTATTTGCTTGACCAGACCTCCTTAACGTTTTTTTTTTTGGAAGGCCTTGACTAACTGAACTTTGATCTGATGTCTTCATTGAAAAAACCTCTAGGTTGCTTATTTTGAATGTAAATCCTCCATAAGGCCTATTGGTGAATTGTATAGATAGCAAAAAGAATAAAAACAAGAAGTTTCCAGGGTCCTCTTTGAGAATCCTGACGGCATACTTGTGCTCCTAATCCACATTGCAATATGGATTACGGTAGGGGATAACCTTTCTTAATTCAGAAGAAAGAGTAGAGCATCTACAAGATGGGTGGAGACTAGGATTTAGCCATAATAAAACTGAGTGTAATAAAAGCATAGTCTGTGTCAGAATCCTGTGAATAAGCTTCAATGTACCAAATTCCCAGGCCTGGTGGGGAACCTTGCAAAAGCCTACCTGAATCAACTAAGCGTGAGTAATCTGCCTTAGATGAATGACCGGGGTGAAGTCTTTTCATTCCTTAGAAGTTTACGAGTTGATAAATTTATTATCAGCGTGTATTAGGTCCTTTTCCTGTCACCTCTTTATTTTACAGCTAGCGTGGACAGAAAAAAGCAGATGAATCTTTTAGCTAGCAGAAATCTTTTGGACTACCTTCTGCTGCTGACATTTCTAATTGCAACACTAATGTGTCAGAAACCTGAGATTTCAGATGTATCAAAGCAGAAAATTGATTTCATGCTGTGACAGTTTATATATTGTCCCAAGTACATAAATGGCTCATTCAGAGTGAAATGCACCTCTTAATTTTGTTTAGAGATAGCTTTAACTACTTTTTAATCCTAGAGAAGGATATGAAAATGCTTTATCATGCTAAAAATATGAATTTATTGTTTTGCCAAATCACTTAAATTATTATTTACTAAGTAATTAAAAAATAATTAAGAGTTTCCTTAATGAAATACTCCTAATAAAGTGCATAATTTTTTAAACATAGAAAAAAATATTTTTGTAAAGGATTATGCCTTTCAAGGATACAACAGCAGGTCCAGTGACAAGATTTGAAACCACAAGTTCTCTGCTCAAGAGCACATGGATAAAGAATTTTATTAGTTTTCTACAACATTTACTTGTGAAATTTGTACCGAAACCAGTTGTACCATGAGAGAGAAAATGGACACGGGAAGGAAATGTCAGGAACTATCTTAAATACTGCTGAAGCTTAGAAGAATACCTTATATTTTTAAACATTGTTATTTACAGCATTTGCCACATCATTAACCCATTTAAAGGCATCAGAACAACACACCACTTTAAAAGCACCCTTCCTAGTAATCTAGAACAGATCTTCTGAAGTCCAGAAATACTTCACTAGTTTTAAATTTAATTTATTTTCTATGGATATATTAAATTATGTAAAGGGAAGAGTTAAACTTATTAAGCAAAAACTACTTTGTGAATTTCTAAATAAACTAAATACATCCATTGCATAATAGCTAAAGGAAAAAAAAATGTTTACAGCTTCATAAATAATCAAATATTTAGCAGAACATTGGTTTACTCAACTCTCCCACATACTGTTAGAATTAAACGAAATACTGATTTCTAAATGAAAGATAAAAAAAGGCTAAATCACCATTAAATATTATATTTTGAATTTTATAGCTCATCAGTGGTGTTATACAGCCTTAATAATAAAAGGCAACTACTTTGATGATTTTTTAAAGCAATGATTTGCAGCAGTTCACTCTATATTCTACCAATATTTATATTTTGTAATTAATTATATAAGGAAAAACAACAACCATCATAATGCAAACAAACTTGTATATCCTATGTTTAATCACATTGCATGATGATATACTGTAAACTATAACTAGTCGGTGACTATAATGTTACCATCGTTTCACTAGGGCATAAATATGCTAGAAAAATTTAAGATACTGTATACAGAGCAGGAACTAGCCATGTCATGCAAAAATACAGTGGAAACAAAACAGGAACTAGTAATAGACTATTTGTTCAGCGTTCTGTTTTATTAGAAGAAAAGCATCATTATACTGTTCAGAATGAGAAAAAACATAAGATGACTTACTTCTGCAGCTGCCCTGTACAAAATCCAATGCTGCTATTTATATATATTTGATCAGACTGATATCTGTAACCTAAATGAACAGTGTACCTGAGATTCATCTGTCCTTGCACAGTTGATAAGTGCTAACCTTAACTTTTAGTTCTCTTTGTGCCATTTCTAAAAATACCTTTAATTTTTTGGATTTATTTTATTTTATACAATACTCACTGTCTGTAACACTGTTTATTAGAAAGTAACAAAGAAGCAACGTAGTTACTGTTATTAATGTGATTGAAGTAACCCTGAAACCAGACTCTAAGACTTGTTCAGATTCCTAGTAGCACGGGAAAAGCAGCATAAGGAAGTAGCATTTTGAATTGTAACAATACATAACATTCTCCAATATAAATTGCAGAAATACCAGAAACTTTGTCTTTTGGTTTTCTGTTGTCCATTTTGCTAATATAAGCAGAACAAAAACGTCTCAACATCTTCTTCTGCACATTCTGTGAAAATGTATAAATTAAGCAATACATTCTGCTAACACTGGTAACATTCTTCAATGAATAATATGTACTACTAAATGTTACAGTGTTTGTTAGCATGTCCAGAAAATGAGCTGGCATGCATTCCATGGTTCCCTACCTGCACCTAATACTGTACCTGGAAATATTTTTGTAGGATCCAGTTCAGTTCAGTTCAGTATTTTCTATGAGGACTTTTGTTTATAATAATTTCAATATGGATTTCCAAAAACTACTTTTCCACTAAATCCTTAACTAATATTTTACATTTCATCTTGTAGCAGATACCTCTATTGATTAAATTAATTAAAATAAAAGAAAGTAAAATTACTAAGTGTTTATGACATCAGGCCTTGTAAACATGACATTGTGGGCATTTAATACAAGTGTTCATAAAATTAAAACAGCTGAATTTGACTTTCTTTTATTTATATTAAAATTCTAAATCTACTGGCATATAATTTAAAGTGCACATCCTTTTAGGTCATTAAGAAAAATTAAACAAGAATCGACATGTTGAGTTACTCAGTTATTTAAAGTATTAAATGACATGGTTATATCAAACATTAAAATTGAAAATATTGCACATTATTTCATCATTTGCCTGAGCACATTTGAATTTAATATAGAACCATCAGTGTTTCCTACAGGAGTTTCTGACATGCATAGCATGGAATAAAACATGGAACAAAGGGACAAAGACTTCCATCAAATGTTTTATACTGTATACAGTGGTGTGAAAAACTATTTGCCCCCTTCCTGATTTCTTATTCTTTTGTATGTTAGTCACACAAAATGTTTCTGATCATCAAACACATTTAACCATTAGTCAAATATAACACAAGTAAACACAAAATGCAGTTTTTAAATGATGGTTTTATTATTTAGGGAGAAAAAAAATCCAAACCTACATGGCCCTGTGTGAAAAAGTAATTGCCCCCTTGTTAAAAAATAACCTAACTGTGGTATATCATACCTGAGTTCAATTTCCGTAGCCACCCCCAGGCCTGATTACTGCCACACCTGTTTCAATCAAGAAATCACTTAAATAGGAGCTGCCTGACACAGAGAAGTAGACCAAAAGCACCTCAAAAGCTAGACATCATGCCAAGATCCAAAGAAATTCAGGAACAAATGAGAACAGAAGTAATTGAGATCTATCAGTCTGGTAAAGGTTATAAAGCCATTTCTAAAGCTTTGGGACTCCAGCGAACCACAGTGAGAGCCATTATCCACAAATGGCAAAAACATGGAACAGTGGTGAACCTTCCCTGGAGTGGCCGGCTGACCAAAATTACCTCAAGAGCGCAGAGACGACTCATCCGAGAGGTCACAAAAGACCCCAGGACAACGTCTAAAGAACTGCAGGCCTCACTTGCCTCAATTAAGGTCAGTGTTCACGACTCCACCATAAGAAAGAGACTGGGCAAAAATGGGCTGCATGGCAGATTTCCAAGACGCAAACCACTGTTAAGCAAAAAGAACATTAGGGCTCGTCTCAATTTTGCTAAGAAACATCTCAATGATTGCCAAGATTTTTGGGAAAATACCTTGTGGACTGATGAGACAAAAGTTGAACTTTTTGGAAGGCAAATGTCCCGTTACATCTGGCGTAAAAGGAACACAGCATTTCAGAAAAAGAACATCATACCAACAGTAAAATATGGTGGTGGTAGTGTGATGGTCTAGGGTTGTTTTACTGCTTCAGGACCTGGAAGGCTTGCTGTGATAGATGGAACCATGAATTCTACTGTCTACCAAAAAATCCTGAAGGAGAATGTCTGGCCATCTGTTCGTCAACTCAAGCTGAAGCGATCTTGGGTGCTGCAACAGGACAATGACCCAAAACACACCAGCAAATCCAACTCTGAATGGCTGAAGAAAAACAAAATGAAGACTTTGGAGTGGCCTAGTCAAAGTCCTGACCTGAATCCAATTGAGATGCTATGGCATGACCTTAAAAAGGCGGTTCATGCTAGAAAACCCTCAAATAAAGTTGAATTACAACAATTCTGCAAAGATGAGTGGGCCAAAATTACTCCAGAGCGCTGTAAAAGACTCATTGCAAGTTATCGCAAACGCTTGATTGCAGTTATTGCTGCTAAGGGTGGCCCAACCAGTTATTAGGTTCAGGGGCAATTACTTTTCACACAGGGCCATGTAGGTTTGGATTTTTTTTCTCCCTAAATAATAAAAACCATCATTTAAAAACTATATTTTGTGTTTACTTGTGTTATATTTGACTAATGGTTAAATGTGTTTGATGATCAGAAACATTTTGTGTGACTAACATGCAAAAGAATAAGAAATCAGGAAGGGGGCAAATAGTTTTTCACACCACTGTAGGTAAACATTTAGCATATCTATCTATCTATTGAGTTTCACCATTCACGTGGTATTTGTTTAAAATATAAACAAAACACAATGTAACTAGATTGCCTTCATTTCTAACAAATGTATATAAAAAGGATACTGTATAAAGATATAACTTTCAATTATTTGTAATACTTGTAAGAAAAAGCTTTGCATGTAATGCATGCTAATGAGACAGAATGTTTTTTAACATGATAGCTTTTAGTATTTTGCTGTTATTTTCTTTTTTCCTCAGGCAAATTCAAAACCTGCATTTAGTTTTAAAATATGCTTTTTTTGTACTGCTTACAATTCCCATTCCATTTCATTCTACAACCAGTGTTGGAAATGTTATTTCTAGTTTTTGCAGGGATGGGAAAGAGAAGTTTGTGTTGATAACATCTTACTCTTTATCTACTGGCTAATTCAGCTTCATTTGAGGGGAAACAGAAGCAGAGCAAAATGAGAATAATGCATATGGATGGAGAGGAAAAAAAAATCAATCCATTCTGCATCATCCATGAATATAAAATAAGCAATACCCATAACCTTAATGTGTTTATGCTTTATTTGCTGATAGATTTGGCTCAAGTCAGACAAATGACAAAATTAGAATAACTTTAACCAAAATGACCAAGTATTTATTTTAGAGATAGGGAAATTTGTGATTCTCTAAGCTAAAATCAAGCTTGATAATTGTTTTAGGCTGCTATCATTTAGAACTGTTTCAGGTCACGTCAGTGCGTTCTAAAGTCACAGAAACATTTTGAAGAAGGAAAAGAACAACAGTGCAGAGTATAATTGGCAACACACTTTTTAAATGATATATGAATGTAAAGAAATTAATATTGAATCAGTCTATTCATGTTGGTTTCTCATTTAAAGTAATTTCACCCTGAAACGTTTAGTAAGTACTTGAATAACTTATTTTGTGGAATTCTTAACAAATGCTGGTTTTTAGTCATACTTTTAAGCAAAAAAGTACACAAACAAGGTCAGTTTCCTGATATACAACACAGTGCAGCCATGGTGGGTTTCGGCGAGTTGGCCAGTTATATTACAGTATATTGTACTTCCTTCTTTCACTTTTTGCATTCGACAATATACTTTTTAACCCCCTTTAAACGCTTAACAACTTCAAAAAAAGCATTCAAGTTTATAAAATAACAAAAGTCTAAGAGGGAAGTGTGCATGTGTTTTAAAATAGAAGGTCTTCATACAGAATTGGAATCTGATTTGTTGTCTCTACAGATTATTGGTAAAACTTATTTTCACATATTTTGGCCCTGGCACAAAATAATCAACTAAAAGTGTCCAGCAAGTGCCAGGACTATCTCCTCCTGAGGAATGAGCAACAGAATAGTGTTGTCACAAATGCAGAGCTTGCTCATTATTGGCAGCAGGTGGGTGTGTGTGCATATGCACGCACATTGAGGCAATGACTTTTGGACAATTGCCTTTTGTCAAGTAGGGCAACAAAGAAACAACTTCTTTCCAAGAAAAACATCAGGGACAGACTGAAATTCTGCAGGAAGCACAAAGATTGGACAGCAGAAGACTGATACAAAGTTATTTTTTCAGATGATCCTCCTTCCGACTGTTTGGGACATCTGGAAAATCGATTGTTTGGAGAAGGAAAAGGTGAACACTATTATGAGTCCCTGTGTCGTTCCAACAGTGAAGCATCCTAAGATAATCCATATGTGGAGTTTCTTCTCATCCAAGGGAGTGGGCCCACTCACAATTATGCCCAAGAACACTGTTATCAATAAAGAATGGTATCATAATGTCCACAAAGAGCAACTTCTCCCAACGATCCTTTTGTAATTTGGTAAAGATCTGCGTATTTTTCAGCATGATGGAGCACCATATCACAAGGCAAAGGTGATAATAACAAAGTGGCTTGGAGAAAATAATAATTGAAAGTTTGGACCTGTGGCCAAGAAACTCCCCAGATCTTAATCCTATTGAGAACCTGCAGTTATCAAAAAGTGGGTGGACAAATAGAAGGCTTCAAATTATGATCAACTCCAATCACTAATAGGGCAAGAATGGATCACCATCTGTCAGGATTTGGTTCAGAATCTGATATCCAGCATGCCAGAGTGAATTGCAGAAGTTAAGAAGAAGAAGGGTTAACACTGTAAATATTTACTTTTCACATAAATTTGATGTACATTATATATTTGCCAATAAAAGCCTTCAAAACTTGTTTTTATAATTTATAACCATAGAAACATGTAAAAGAAAAATCTGAAAATGCTGAAGCAACAAAATTTTCAAAGCACAACATTTGGTTTACTGCCAAAACTTCTGACCACTACTACAGATCTTTTTCTACACATCCTTTACAGGAGCGTCCTATTTTTATTTTTAAATAACTGTCTTGTCTTTTTCTTAAACACATCCCTTCACAATGCATTAGGGATAGATTTTTCGGCCCTGCTGTTTTACTTCTGAATCTACAGTACAAATCCAAATTTTTAAGCAACTTTTCAGTACCAAATGCCAGCTTATTTTTCTTATTAAAGACAATGAAAAGTAATTGCCATATTCCTGATTTTCTTTAGATGTGTTAATTTTTTTCTTTTCAAAGCCAATAATCCTCATTTTATTTATCTAAGCCAACCTGTATTTGAGCTGAGTGCTGTCTTGAAACACAATTCCTGAAACAACAAGCTTAACAAAAAAATATGTACATTTTTGCTTTGATTGTAAAGAAGGAAAAAAAGAGGGAATCGGTTTAGTTTAGTTTAGTTCTGTATGCTATTCTTGGACAAATACTCCTAACTGCATAGCTGAGCTAGCATTCCATGATGCAAAGGATACATTTGGATCTATTATTCACAGGTTGACTTTTTTTTCATCTATCCACGGATCTAATTATAGTTTATTCTTCTTGTGCTTCACTTTAATATTTTATTCTGTATTGTTTGTTAACTTAAAATGTGACATTTAGTACATCCAACTGCTTCATTTATGTGGAATAGGATGAGTACGCCAGATGGACGCTTCAGACACAGGACTGAATACCATGATAAACCAAAGCGTTGATGGTGCTGAACATCACCCCATCAAGTTCCTGAGCCGGAAACTGTTGGACTAGAAGACCAGGTATGCGGTGGTGGAGCGAGAGGCTCTTGACGATTAACACTAGAATTACCAGAGCCAACAAAAAAACTTGTAAATCCGGCCCTTCGTAAATCCCTTCACACCTCTCCGTCAGCCTCTTTTGTCTTCTAAATGTGTCGATAAGTCCAAGCAGCAAGCAGCCTGCTATACCATCCCCCCACTGCCTCAGAATGGGCAAGAAGTTCTCCCTGCCTTGATTGATTATCTGGGAGTGAGCTACTCAGAATTGTAAGGGGAAATAATATGATGTGTTTTGTGTCTACAACAATCTATGTAAACACATCATTAAAACAGAAATGTTTTTCATGTTTTAGTAATAAATAACAAAATGTAGACATGAATCAGCTGTAAATGTATGGCATTTCTAAAAGTTAGCTTTTTTCAGTTTTATTCTGTCAGTCACGCTCACGCTTTCTTTTTCGCCCGGTGCTGTGTTGACATCATGCAGCAGAAGGCGTGAGCTTATTCAGTGTGAGCAGGAGCATGCAGGTGGCCAGTTGCTTGTGCTAACACGCTTGACTTGGCAGCAATTAACGCACAAGTACTGTGCAAGGCGTGCACGGGGGCCACTGAGAAATGAAGAGTGTTCTTTACTCATCTTGCATAGGAATTTAGTCGTCACTGCTTACAAGAAAAGGCGATGGATAAAGAAAAACAGGATGCCACATCGACAAGCTTCTGTTCCAAGACCGCCGCTCCCCCCAGCCTCTTCAATGTAACAGTAACCACAGCACAGACAGAAGTGTGTACATTGGGACAGGTACACGTCGTAAACGTAGAAAGCACGGTCCTTGGGTGTGTGGAAACAGTTAACATTTGAATCTGATGATGGTATATAGCGTGGAACTGACCTCTCTGTACTAGTCTTTTCTCTGCATGTCCTAGAGTACAAAAGAAACACCCCCATGCACCCAAAAGTAGACACAGGCAAGATCGAAAAAAAAAAAAAAAAATGTGGTCACTGATTATGTACATAATGTTTTCCGAAATGTACTATACAGGTCAAAAAATGAGTTATTCCAAATATCATATATACCTATTTCTCTGTTTTTTTGTCAGTGCAGCTTTGACATCATGGATCATAAGGTGTATACTAATTCAGTGTGAACACGAACACTCAAAAAAACTGAATAAAAAAAATTCAAGTGACGGTGAGATATGAAGAAGGCAGATTCACCAGCTTTTGTGTGTCAGCTTTTATCCCTCCAGATCGGAGAATTTCCAGTTCCATTGTCTCAAAACACCACTCACATCTACAGTTATTCCCAGTTTCAGATAAAAAGTAACCACATCAGATCTGTTGTTGTAGCGTGATCGTGACTGAGAGAATAAAAGTACTATAAATTTACACTGGCTGTTACAGACACAAATCAAATGTATGTTTTTATTGTATAATATTAACAAAAAGCGCATTTCACTACTCAAAACGGCAAATTCGCCTGGGAGGTGGTTTCGAACTCACGACCTCTGGATTATAAGTTGGCAGTTCTAACCACAGCACTAATGAAACTTTTGTATTGTACTTGCACCTTTTGTGAGTGTTTATTTGATATTTGGCCATCACCCATCATACATTATACAGTTCATTTTTACATTTTGTTATTTATTACTAAAACATGAAAAAGTTTTTGTTTTAACGATGTGTTTACATAGATTGTTGTACACACACAACACACATCAAATTATTTCCCCTTACAATTCTGGGTAGCTCACTCCCAGATAATCAATCAAGGCAGGAACTGGGAGAACTTCTTGCCCGTTCTGAGGCGTTGGGGGGGGGATGATACAGCAGCCTGCTTGTTCAACACATTTAGAAGACAAAAGACGCTGACGGAGAGGTGTGAAGGGATTTAAGGTGGGCCGGATTTACAAGTTTTTTCGTTGGCTCTGGTAATTCTAGTGTTAATTGGGCAGTAACCCAGCTGAGGGACTACCAGTTAAGTCATGAGTTTACCCTCGTTACGGATCATACCTCTTTGCAGTGAATGGCTATACATAAAGAGTTGAACACATGAGTCACATGAGATCTAGCCTTATAGGTTTACTCTAGTTTATCACTAGAGCTCACAGCAAACCAACACTGATGCTCTTTCTCAGGTTCATGTCCTTTCAGTTCAGACCTCTCAACCCTGAGGGGGTTTGTGTTACACACGTGTGCATAGGAGGCAGTCAAGGGGCTTAATCAAACATACTGGACCAGATAAGGGGTTGGCAATGTGTACTAATGATTTTTCTCCTCTCCCAACAGAACCACAAATATATACTGACAGGTGGAATCCCGTTATAATGAAACTCCTGGGACTATAAAAATATTTTGTTACAATGAATATGGAGAAAATATGTGACAATTTGCCATGTCTAATAGTAGCGGCACAAGGACAACTCCATAGCTGCTCTGCTGCATCTGGTAAATGGTAAACCAGAGGCAAAGTAATTGGTTGTCCTCTGCAGGATCGGGATTACTGCATACCGTGCTGGTCGCACAATGTTTAATGTTTAACACTGGGATTTGATCTGTTCTACCTCACACTCTCCTGATCTGTCTTCTCCAGACCCCGTCTACCACAGCGGTGATTCAAAGCTGCTTGTGCCCTTCTTACCTGAATATGGGAGCTAAAGCAGCACAATCACCTGTGCCGCTGCTCCTAACAGCTCCAATTCTGAATGAAGCCTTGAGACTGCCTTCTCTATAAAGTAAATTACCTGAAAACCTGGACTCATCTTCCTGTCTCTCATGCAACTCTGTGACCCAAGCCTGACAATACCTGTATAAAAAAACAATGCTTCCTAAACCGTAAAAAATATTTTATTTGAAAATGAGACATTGGATATTTATTTTTTTTATAATAGAAATACAGGCATGAAGATACAGAATGAAAATAAGATGTTAAAAGTATTTTTTTTTAAATAGAAATACATGTGTGAACAAAGAATAAAAATGGGAAATTAGATGTATTTTTTTAATAGAAATACAAGTATGAAAATACAGAATGAAAATGAGTTGTTAGATGAAGATGAAGGGGCAATTCCAAAATGCTTTTGCCATGCCATTTTTCTTCATTCTGCAATCAACTTTTTCCAGGATTGTTAGTTTTTCTTTAAGCATAAACTGACGCCATTTCTCACCTTTTTTTGCTCATCTCAAAGAAAACTTTAAGAAGCACTGTGAAACTCGAACACTATGGTATCCACACAAAACTACCCATGCAGACACTCGAATTCGGCTATGTGTATGATGTTGTGCCTACACACTTGTTGAGACTGCCGAGACCATAAATTTCACAAGACTGTCTCTCTTTTTGAGACAACCTCTTGCAGGGTTTCCAAGATTTGGCAGGGAAAGTGTAGGAGTGGCATTAAGTTTTTTTTGCATTGCATTATCAACTTCTGTGGCCATTTCTGGTCAAAAAAGATTTTGCTATACTGAGATTTACATTTCATTAAAACAAGATTCATTTAACATGATGTTCTATGATGTTCTATGAACACCTGTCAGGACCCACAAAAAATATTCATTACTCTAAAAATTTTGGTACTCGCTATAACAGGATTTAACCTGTATATATATCACTAGAATTCCTAAAGCTTAGGTTTTTTTTTCGTTTTCCCTGAGCTCCTTAAACATATGACAAGAAGCTTGTAGCTCCTTATTGCTGTGATAACAGCCCACTTTTGATTTGCAAGTGTGTGGTTTAGCAGAACGCAGCCTGCTACACCCCCCTAGCCCCTATTCAGTCAGATGAAGGAATTGCCCTGCTGCAATCCTCACAACTGAACTCTTTGCTGAAGTGTTTATTTGGCGATCTGTTTGTAGGAAATTATATAGGTAATGAAACACCATGATTTGAAATACATAAATTTCATGTGTGTTCCATGTCTACAACGATCTGTGTAAATATATAATGACAGAGGAAATGCAGGGCAATAAATGCTGAACACACATCTAAAACAGAAAATGTGTTCATATGTTATAGTAATAATGACATAATTCTGATGTGAAGTATAGGATGTGTGAAGCCCAAATATCCAAGAAACACTTTCACAAAAGGTGTAACAAAACAAGTATGCTTTTATTCAAGAGTAAAACCAATGAAAATGAAAATTGCTCAACTGACATGATGCTGAAGCCCAACTATCAGTCGGTACAAAATAAAAAATGTCCACAAACGTGTGTGTTAGCACGTTTCATTTTCAACCAGTTATCACAGTAGTAACGGTGCCTTGTCATGGAGCTGCACAGATGGCGCACTGTACGCTACTATTTACCAAGTCAGAACCCTGTGTCTTCTCTGCGTTTAGAGCTTTGAGGAGTGACCTGCTATTATTATTATTACTATTATTATTATTATTATCATAAAACAAAAACATACATTTCATGTGAGTCTGTAACATCATGCGTAAAGTTATGTTACTTATAAAACATTTCTTCTCACACAGACATTCATAAGCATGTCACTTGAATTAGTTTTTTATTTGGTTTCATTCTTGGATTCTTGAATAAAACTGAATTTGAACCAATTTTTTTTATTCACTTTTATTCTGCAGTCCTTACCTCTGCACCAGCCAAATGGGCGTGTCTATTTTGTATCAACTGATAGTTGGGCTTCAGTTTTTACACATTGCTAGAAACATGTAAATTGAACAATTTCTTCTACTTCGGGTATATTCTTAAATAAAAGTGCACTTGTTTTATTATATCTTTTGTGAAAGTGTTTACTTGATATTTGGACTTCACACATTATATACTTCATGTCAACGGTTTACAATTATTACAATAACATGAAAAAAAAATCTGCTTAAGTTATGTGTTCAACATTTCTTGCCTCGCATTTCTTGTCATTCTAAATTACACAGAGCGTTGTAGACACGGAACACACATGAAATGTATGTATTCCAAAAAATGATATATTATTTACCCTATACAATTCCAGACACCTTCAGACTTCAGCTATGAGAATTTTGCTGATTTCAGTTATCTTGGTGGGGGATGAATGAATGAACAGGCTGCTTGCTGCTTGTGCTGACTGACACATTTGCAAAACAAAGACAAGGGAATTTAAAGTGGCCCAACATTACAAATATTTTCGTAGGCTTTGGGGATTATAGCGATATACATATAAAACTATCGGACATAGTTTAGAATGGCACATACCTATATCTATAAGCTCCCACAATTCACACTGCATATCAGGAGAAAAGCAGAGTTGTGTTGCGGTGCAGCAGTCTATTAGCCAGTGAAAGAGCTGTGAAGAAGCTGTCTGTTGTTAAGGTTCTGCCTCTGTCCTGAAACAGCTACATAAGCTTTATGACCACAGACTCAGAAGGTCTTTGTCCTGGAATGTAACTCAAAACACAGCTCTCAACAAAATGTTGTCAGATGTCCGAAATCGCAGCAAACCTGTCGTTTTTCACAAGTTCTGCACGAGTGTCTTTGTTGTCAAGGCGCAAATGCAACATGACAGTCAAGGGACATCACTGCTCTTATGAAAAGCCATCAACTCAAAGTGACAGAGGCAAGTTCATGTAACACTGAAATAAAAAAAAGCTCTAACTTTAACAAGTAGACAAAAATTACATCGGGTGTTACAGACTCACATCAAATGTATGTTTTTTTATATTATAGTAATAATAATAGCAGCTCACTACTCAATTGCAGAGCACCCGGTCTCGAAACTGAAACCTTTATAAGGCAGCAGTTCTTACCTCTGTACCATCCAAGAATATATATCAACTTTCTGATGATTGACATTTCAGCTTGGTTTTTTTAACTAATTGACAGCAACATGTAAACTGAATGTTTTTTTTTTTTTTTTACTTTGGTTATATTCAAGCGCAGGTGTTTATTTGATATTTGGACTAAAGTATTCATACATTATACACTTCATGTCATTATTAGTATAACCTGGAAAAAGTTTCTGCTTTAGGTATGTGTTCAGCATTTCTTGCCTCACATTTCCTTTCATCCTACACTTACCCAGATTTTTGTAGACCCGGGACACATATAAAATGTGAATTTAAGACAGCCCGGGATTGCAATTTTTTTGTAGGCTTCAGGGATTCAAGTGTTAAAAAATATATATGATATGCATTACTGCAGAAGATTATTATCCCGTCACCTACACCTCCTGCCCAAAAATTGCATTATTTTGCAGAAATATTGCCTTTTTATTACACAATTTTATTCAACTTGTCCTCTCTGTCAGTCTGGATCAAATTTTGCTATCAATTTATTACCCACTTTTACCAAACCAATTTCCAACAAACTTTGCATGCATGCTGATCTCTGGTGACAGAGATCATCAGTTTGACCTAGGATCTATATGCTAATTATGTCAAATTTAAATTTCTCATTTCCTTATACTTTGAATGACTACACATATATATAGTATACAGTGCTTTTAGCCAACACACATATATATGAAAAATTAATGGTACTGGTCAAGTGGTTAGCGTGTTGCACTTTCGATCAAACAGTGAAAGGTTCAAGACCAATATAGACAAAATAATTTAAAAAAATAATAATTTTGATTAATTGATAAAGAAGTTTTGTCAAATTACTTCAATATGAGGAGCAGCAGCTCTACTCTGAGCCCCTCCCGGATGACTAAGCTTCTCACCTTATCTTTAAGGGAAAGCCCAGACACCCTGCGGAGGAAACTCATTTCAGCCGCTTGTATTCGCGATCTTGTTCTTTCGGTCACTACCCTTAGCTCATGACCATAGGTGAGGTTAGGAATATAGATCGACTGGTAAGTTGAGAGCTTTGCCTTATGGCTCAGCTCCTTTTTCACTAAGACAGACCGACGCAGAGACTGCATCACTGCGGACGCCGCACTGATCCGTCTGTCAATCTCATGCTTCATTCTTCCCTCACTCGTGAACAAGACCCAGAGATAATTGAACTCCTCCACTTGGGGCAGGATCTCGCTACCAACCCAACTCCGCCCTTTTTCAGCTGAGGACCATGGTCTCGGATTTGGAGGTGCTGATTCCCATCCCAGACGCTTCACACTCAGCTGCGAACCGTTCCAGAGAGAGCTGAAGATCACAGCCTGATGAAGCAAACAAGACAACATCATCTGCAAAAAACAGTGACCCAATCCTGAGTCCACCAAACCGGACCCCCTCAATGCCCTGGCTGTGCCTAGAAATTCTGTCCGTAAAAGTTATGAACAGAATTGGTGACAAAAGGCAGCCCTGGCAGAGTCCAACTCTCACTGCAAACGGGTTTGACTTACTGCCGGCAATGTGGACCAAGCTCTGACACCGGTTGTACAGGGACCGAAAAGCCATTATCAGGGGGTCTGGTACCTAGCTTTCGTTTGTGAATGAATATTCTTGCCATTCGTCTTTAACCCTTGTAAGTTTTAATTGTAAAACAGAAAGTCATGTCTCACATGCCTCCTGCACATATTCATCCAGTGAACAGTGGCTGGTGACGGAGGGCGAGTGTTCACACAGCATTTGTGGTGACAGAGCAAACTGAATGTGGGTGTGTAAAGCGATATTTCTCCAGCGACTGCTTTTTGTTGACAGCAATTCACCTGCCACTCGCACAGGAGAAATCATTTTTACTTTCTCATATACGAAGTATAGAAAAAAAAAATGTGACCTCAATATTTTGATGAATCTTGAACGTTATAGATCTCCCAGAGTCCAAAAGTACTGTTTTTTGGAATTGTGTGTATGCGCGTGTGTGTGTATAAACATGTTAACTCAAAAACGCAACTAGATAGATGGATGAAATTCGGCATGTGTTTGTTACATCACAATTGTAGACCTCTATTAACTTTGGACCAACTCCATCACCCGGAAGTGGTACTTTACCTGAACACATACTCGATTTCTTTTTTTTATTATTCAATTGCAGAGTCCGATTTATTCAACTTTACTTTTATAATAATTGTTCCATATATTATTAATTTGATTTGATTTGTTGTTGATGGTTCCTTAATGTACATAATATAAAAATATAATCATTGTCTTGCGGTTTTACTCCTCAAATATCTGTCCCCATATCTGAGTATACAAGAAATTCTGGGAGAGAACATTCCCATTTTTTGAAAATAAAACGGCACTGATCGAGAGACTGACTAGGTCAGGGGTCGGGGAACTTTTTTACCCATTACCCCAAAATTTGATTATTTAAGTCACCGTTACCCCCATGATTTGAAAGGAAAAAAATCGTTGTTTTTAAATTCAAATTATTTATTGAATCTGTTTTCAAATATAATATAAAAATAAAAGGATAAATAATAAAAAAATAAAAGGACAACATTCACTTGGCAAAATGGTGTTGTTTCATTTTTGAAACAATGACATCAAAATTAGGGATCTTTATGAAAAAATGCTTGCACGTTGACCATATGTATCACACTGCATCGTATTTCCAACTTTGGTGTTCGAAATACACTCAAACTTGTTTTTATGCGGTAATAGGGACTGCATAAAAAACACACAAAATTTTTTTTTCAAACTTCATAAATAGTTATAAAAATATTGTTCACGATAAATTAAGAAAAAACTTTTACTCCCGTCTACCAAAATACAGTCTTATCAGTCGTTTTCAAATTTCAATGTAGATCAATGCAAAAAAAAAAAAATAGATTACGACGTAAGTAAATTATTTTTCTAATAGTCTTAACTGAATTTCCCAAAAAAAAAAAGGAAATATGCATAAGGATCGAGGTGTGCTATGGAGCAAAAATGGTTGACAAAAATGTGGTTAGTACGTCGTATCACCGGACACCAACGGTCGGCGCAATCATGATACCACATACGTATCACCGGCCATCAAAGTGATAATACAACACTGTCTTACCTTGATCGTCGAAGTTTTTCAGCAAAATATTGTAGCAAATCTATTTGAGGCTATGGCGGCAGGGTCTCAGCGTGCAAAGGGGCATGATGTATGCTCTTGAGTCGTCTCTCCCTGGTGTTGTCGGCAGCGGTAGTGGCGCGATATAGGCGCTTTCAATTATTGTAGTCGCTGGCGGTGATGGACTCGATGCGTCTCGTTCGGCTGCTCCTTGGCAAGTCAATCTTTGGTATCTGGTAGAATTAATCATTGGCCATTCGCCGCCTCCTTTTAACGGATGCGTGCCCCCCACCCACACAGTGTTACCGCTTTTGTGTTCGACGCACGGTGAAGTTATAAATATTGGTTGCAATCGGACTAGGAGCTCACTCTACAAGATACGTTCATTTAGATCTGCCACTTTCTAGAGCATTAAGAGATCAGGAAGAAAAATGTAAGTCGCAACAAGAAACAAGCTTTTTATTCATTTATGTACCTATGTCTTTACTGAGTCCTTATTACCCCCAAAAATGTCACTTTTACCCCAATTGGGGTAATTTACCCGTTCCCCGCCCACTGGACTAGGTCATCATACAAGATCAGATACTTAAATATACTTTTGCATTAAAAACATCATTTAACAATGAAGCGATACAAACAAAGGTAGGTAGGTAAAGAGAGTTTGTCAAGTGATGAAAAACTAAACATACTAAAGGTTTGTTGTATTTATTCTATATTTATTAATTTATCTTTTTTTGTTCATATTCACAACTCAAAATATCTGATATTGTGAAAGTAATCCATTAGCAGAATTAAATTTTAAAATATTTGTCTCCCTGTTTCAATGTTTTTCTCTCTCAAAATAGATAAAGGTAAATTGAAATATCATATTCTTTTTGTTCTTAACATCAGCCTTATCATACATATTGCATACCAGGGATTTTTCCTGCCTTACATCAAACCTGCTTGGGTAGGTTCCAGGTTTCCTGCGATCCTGCTCTGGATAAACAGGTTTAGATAATGTATATATTGTTCTTAATCTCTGTCTCTGTTGTTTTATGCCTGTCTGTACTCTTATTACCTGCTCTTGCTCTGCTCATTATCGGTTTACTGTCCTTTATGTTGGGATATTCAAGTCTCACTGACCCTAACCTTGACACCACATCTATGTTTTTCTTTGTTTCCCTCAATACAGCTAGGTAGGGTCTGCACACTGATTCAAGTCTAACAGCATCCATGATTTCCATGAGAAAATATTTTAAAAATGTGTGTAAAATTGTTCATATTCAGTATCTAGTTTTGATCATGCTTGTTTTTATCAGACAAAAACAAAATCAGATAGTAAACCATGTAAGCTTCCACTAACAATAAATAAGCTCATGTCCAGTCTGATTGTGACAAAAAACTAAACTCCGTAGGAGCTCCATTCCATAATTACTAAAACGAAAACTGAAACTAATAGATATAAAAATAAAATAGAAATGTCTTTGTGAACTTAAAAACTAAACTAAAACTAGACTGAATTTCCAAGTAAGGTCAGAAAAAATATAGAAATAAAAAATAATTTAAAAAGGTAAAACTATAAAAAAACCTTGGACCATATTCATTGGCATACCTTCTTGCGCTTGTAATCAGTGACAATGTTTTCCGAAATGTACTATACAGGTCATAAAATGAATAATTCCAAATATCATATATACCTATGTCGGTTTTTTTGTCAGTGCAGTTTTGACATCATGGACCATAAGGCACATACTAATTCAGCGCAAGCAGGAACACTCAATAAAATTGAATAAACAAAATCAAGTGACAATGAGATACGAATATGGCAGATTCGCCAGCATTTGTGTGTCAGCTTTAATCCATACAAATCAGAGAATTTCCAGTTCGACTGTCTCAAAACACCACTCACATCTACAGTTATTCCCAGTTTCAGATAAAAATTAACAGTGTCAGATGCCTGGGGGCGGTGGTAGTATGTTTCATGATTGTGACTGAGAGAATAAAAAACTTTTAGAAGTACTATAAATTTACATTGACTGTTACAGACGCAAATCAAATGTATGTGTTTATTGTATAATATTAACAATAAGAGCAGCTCACTGCTCAAAATGGTAAATATACGAGGCAGTTAGGATCAAACCGGGGGACTCTTGATTATAAGTCAGCAATTCTGACCACTGCGCCACGGAAGCTGTGGCATCACCCTTGAACCCTTTGTCAAGTGTTTATTTGCTTTACACATTATATAGTTATAAGGCTTTACACATTATATAGTTTACTAGCCATGTGCGCCCAACTACGTTGCACATGTTAAAGTTGTCTGTGAAGGGCTACCTCTTTAAACGTGGCTGCCAGTTGTGAACTGGGTCCTTCGTTGCACAGCATTATGATTTTTTATAAGGGAAACAAAATTAATAAAGAAAACCCTTGGATATTGATTCGATAGGAAAGGCCCACTCGGAATCACTATCCGAATCGTAATTATGTGGTGTTGTAGGAGCATTTCTGTTTCTGTCCGTTCACAGTCCGTCTCGTTTTCGGGACGCTGTCGTTTCCTCTCACGATGTCTTCTCAACCTTTCTCCAATCTCGCAGGTTGCTTTATGGCAATCCAAAGAGTAAGGCAATATACACGGAGCAATGGTTATTAAAGGGGAACACATAGGTATCCAGGCTCTTTAAAGCATAAATAGAGATCACTTCACTGACGTTAGCATGAACAACTGTGAAACGCACAGCACTTGCCGGCTACAACGTAACAATAATAATTTCTGGAACGTGCTGTTACATTGTCATTCATTTTACCCACTGTCTTTCTTTCATCCATATGTTACGTAGGCATGTACCTTTTATCTTCGGCAATCTCATTCTCTAACCAGGCCTCAGGAGCTAACCAGCGTAACACTGTCCACCACTTCTTTCATTATTCCGGCACATTGTTGACATCTGTGAGTAACAACAACGTACTAAACTGGAAGGTGGTCTACGCATGCATGGAATTCGCGGACAAAGATCAAGATCTAAATGAAGATCTCTTTAGTTAATTTAAAGCACAACACTTTGTTTAGTTGGAATGTCTGCGTTTAAGGGTGTGACTGGAGTACTACAGTCTTCAATAGTATAAACCTGGAGGAGATTCTTAATGCAATGCCTATGTGTTAGCTGTCTTTCTACTGCCATCTAGTGCTTCTTCTAATTCATTCGCGGACAAACAAAGATCAAGACCCAAATGAAGATTATATATAGAGATGTCTACATTTTGTCATTTATTACTAAAATCTAAAAAAACATTTCTGTTTTAACGATGTGTTTACACAGATTATTTTAGAAACAGAACACACATGAAATGCATGTGTTCTAAATTACAATACATTATTTCCATTCTAAAACTCCAGAACTTCACTCCCAGGTAATGGAGGCTGGAACTGGGAGAACTTTGTGGCCATTCTGTGGCAGTGGGGGGATCGAATAGTAGGCTACTTGCTACTTGTCTTGATTGCCACATTTACAAGACAAAAGACGCTGACTGAGAAGTGCGAAGAGATTTAAGGTGGGCCGGATTTACAGTTTTTTGTAGGCTTTGGTAATCCTAGTGTTAAACAACAGTCATGGATCTTAGGTTTAACAGTGAATGGGACAGAATTAGATGAAAAAATATATTTTTAGAGCAGAGCAAAACATTTGGAAAAACTGCTTTGAGTTCACTTGTTAATCAAAGTGCAGAACAATGAGACAGGAAAAACACTATGTTGTGAAAGTGTCTGACTTTAAGTTTTATTAATTAAGATAACAAGCTAACAATTTGAAAATACTATATGAAAAGGCTGATTGTGGAAATGAAGTGCAAAATAAGATCAGTAAAAAACTGCAGCTGTACAAAGCATGTCTGGAGAATCAAGGTGCCAAAATTACTGCAGATAAGACAAACAGCCTTTCTGTGACAATCAAATGAAAGCTTTTGCCTTCGAACAAGACTTTTCATAAATAAATTCAAATTATATTTGAATAGAGAAGTTTGATTTAACAGCCCAGATACATTTAAACAAACACACATACAAACAGATGGGAACTCAACTTTTATTTATGCAGATTATAATTTTCATTTTCTACGATGGACTGGCGCCCTGTCCAGTTTTTGCTCCTACCTTGCACCCTATGTCATCTGGGACCACAACCTTGGTGTGGATTAATCGGGTTAGAAAATGGCATTACATACTTTTAAATGTGTACTAAACTACATGTTTGTATTTTAGCCTTTCCCTGTAATTTCAAAATCAGTCAAAATGCAAAACATTGCAAATGCCAGCACACTAGTGCAAGTAAAAAAAAACACAGTTGGACTGGATGTCTGGTGAGATATGAAATATTTTCTCATGAGAGTATCATGAGTAGCAATAGGTCTTTGTGCTTTCAGTTCCAGTTTCTTTTTTTTTATAGACAAGCACACTAAATAACGGTGCCCTTAATATCCCATTTTGGAAACTCTGCCCTTTGCTTGGGCTTAGTGTTATCTGCCTATCTGTGATCTATTTATAAGGGCTTTTTACAAAAAAATATCTCTCACGGTTTCAGCTTGCTTAATTTGGTTATTAGATGTGAGATGGGGGGCACACAATGTACTGTTTAATAAGTAAACTAAAACCAGATTCCTAAATTCTAAACTATACTTGCAATGCACCCTTCTGTGTAGAGTTTGCATACTTTCTCCATGGAGTTTCTGCAGTTTTCTCCCTAATTCAAAAGACATGTTGGATAACCTACAGTTGTGCTTGAAAGTTTGTGAACCCTTTAGAATTTTCTATATTTCTGCATAAATATGACCTAAAACATCATCAGATTTTCACTCAAGTCCTAAAAGTGGTTATTTATTTATTGAGGGAAATGATCGAATATTATATATTTGTGAGTGGCAAAAGTATGTGAACCTCTAGGTTTAGCAGTTAGTTTGAAGGTGAAATTAGAGTCAGGTGTTTTCAATCAATGGGATGACAATCAGGTGTGAGTGGGTACCCAGTGTTATTTAACACTAGAATTACCAGAGCCTACGAAAAAACTCGTAAAACCGTCCCACCTTAAATTGCTTCTTAAAACCGTTCTCACCTCTCCGCCAGCGTCTTTTGTTAATCTAAATGTGCTGATAAAAGAAAAGCTGCAAGTAGCCAGCTATTCCATCCCCCCACCAACTTAGAACGTGCACAAACTTCTCCCAGCTCATGCCTTGATTGATTTTCTGGGAGTGAAGTGGAGTTTTAGAGTGGAAATAATAGATCGTTGTTTGGAACACACGCATTTCATGTCTGTTCCGTTTCTACAGTAATCTGTGTAAACACATTGTTAAAACAGAAACGTTTTTTATATTCTAGAAGTAGATGACAAAATGACTTTAGGAAGTAAGTAAATAAATAAAGGTAAATAGTGTCATAAAATGATTTCTTCAAATCGTCACATATATTTGTCTCTTTCTTTTTTAAAATGTGCGTTGATCACAGCCAGCATGTTGTAGCATACAGCATCTGGCCCACTTGCATGTTCTTGCGTGCACTGAATAAGAGACAAATATACAGTCTGACTGAGAGAATCAGACTGAAAAAAGCAAACATTTAGAAATGCCATACTTTTACTGCTGATCGGACGCTGTTCGTTTTCAAATAATATTGCATTTCTCTCTATGCTGTGGTTTCTATTACACACCTGAAAGAAAGAAACAATATATGTGAAAACATCATCGCACAAATGCAATATTATTTTAAAACGAACAGTGTCCGATCAGGTGTTTTATGACACGATTTACCTTTATTTATTTACTTACTTCCTAAAGCCTAAAGTCACAAGTAGTGTGCAGAGGGCATGCTCAAAAATGTGTGTAATGCCACGAAAATTGCCTGCTGACACTTTAGTATGCAAGCAATGGTATGTGCATTCTTGCTCCGATGTAGAAGGGAGCTGAGTTTACCTCTGTTGTAGCGCATCTATGTGAAAACAGCAGTATCAGATGTGGAGGTGGGGTGTGTTTGGGCTCGTGAATACGGCCGAGATAATAAAACTGACTAATAAAAAATAAAAAAAGCTAACCTTTACGAGTACCATAAATTACACCGGCTGTTACAGATTGAAATCAAATGTATGTTTTTATTCTAAAATAGTAAGACTAAGAGTAGTTTACTTCTCAAAACGGAGAGGCGCAGGATCGAACTAGCAATCTTTTGGTTCCCAGTCGGGAGCTGAATCAATTGCGCCACGGAGGCAGTCGTAATAAGCAAGTGTCATTTGTTGCATGTTAAGGCGGCTTTTTGTTTCTGCAGTTATATTTTTGAATAAAAGCGCAATTGTTGTGTTAGATTTGTACCTTCTGTGAAAATATTTCATTGATATTTGGACTTCAGGCTTCATACATTATATAGTTTATGCCTACATTTTGTCATCTACTACTAGAATATAAAAAACGTTTCTGTTTTAACAATGTGTTTACACAGATTACTGTAGAAACGGAATAGACAAGAAATGCATGTGTTCCAAACAACGATCTATTATTTCCACTCTAAAACTCCACTTCACTCCCAGAAAATCAATCAAGGCATGAGCTGGGAGAAGTTTGTGCACGTTCTAAGTTGGTGGGGATGGAATAGCCGCTACTTGCAGCTTTTCTTTTATCAGCACATTTAGATTAACAAAAGACGCTGGCGGAGAGGTGAGAATGGTTTTAAGAAGCGATTTAAGGTGGGACGGATTTACGAGTTTTTTCATAGGCTCTGGTAATTCTAGTGTTAAAGAACAGGGATATATCAAAGTCTGCTCTTCACAACACATGTTTGAGGAAGTGTATCATGGAACAAACAAAGGAGATTTCTGAGGACCTCAGAAAAAGGGTTGTTGATGCTCATTAGGCTGGAAAAGGTTATAAAACCATCTCTAAAGTGTAAACTCCACCAATCCACAGTCAGACAGATTGTGTACAAATGGAGGAAATTCAAGGCCGTTGTTACCCTCCCTAGGAGTGGTCGACCAACAAAGATCACTCCAAGAGCAAGCCGTGTAATAGTCAGCAAGGTCACAATGGACCCCAGGGTAACTACTAAGCAACTGAAGTCCTCTCTCACATTGGATAATGTTCATGTTCATGAGTCCACCATCAGGAGAACACTGAGCAACAATGGTGTGCATGGCAGGGTTGCAAGGAGAAAGCCACTGCTCTCCAAAAAAACATTGCTGCTCATCTGCAGTTGCTAAAGATCAGGTGGACAAACCAGAAGGCTATTGGAAGAATGTTTTGTGGACGGATAACACCAAAATAGAACTTTTTGGTTTAAGTGAAAAGCGTTATGTTTGGAGAAAGGAAGACACTGCAATCCAGCATAAGAACCTTATACCATCTGTGAAGCATGGTGGTGGTATTAACATGCTTTGGGCCAGTTTTGCTGCATCTGGGCCAGGGCAGCTTGCCTTCATTGATGGAACAATGAATTCTGAATTATTCCACATCAGAGAATTTCCAGTTCCAGCATAAATTCGATCTGACGCTGTTCATTTTCAAATAATACTGCATTAGTGCAATGATGTTTTGACATATATTGTCTCTTTCTTTCAGGTGGGTGGAGGGGGGTGGTAGTATGTATTGTGATACACTGCAGAACTATAGCGCGTCTTTATGTGAAAACAGCAGTGTCAGAATTTGGTAGGGAAGGATCCTGAACACGACTGAGAGAATGAAAAGTGAATAAAAAAACAAAAAAACAAAGCTAACCTTTACAAGTATCATAAATTACACCGGCTGTTACAGACTGAAATCAAATGTATGTTTTTATACTAAAATAGTAAGAATAAGAGCAGTTCACTTCTCAAAACAGAGTCGTGCAGGATCGAACTCGTGACCTTTTGATTACCAGCCAGGAGCTGATACCATTACGCCACCGAGGCAGTTGTAGTAAATGTGTGTCAATGTGGCATGCTAACGCAGCTTTTTTTCAGCAGTTATATCTATACTAATAAAAGGCAAAGCCTTCACTCACTCACTCACTCACTCATCACTAATTCTCCAACTTCCCGTGTAGGTAGAAGGCTGAAATTTGGCAGGCTCATTCCTTACAGCTTACTTACAAAAGTTGGGCAGGTTTCATTCTACGCGTAATGGTCATAACTGGAACCTATTTTTCTCCATATACTGTAATGGATGTTAGCCCTATGGCCGTGGAAGGCGGAGCTGCGTGTGACATCATCACGCCTCCCACGTAATCACGTGAACTGACTGTGACCGCAGTACATAGAAAAGAAGGAAGAGCTCCCAAAGAGCGCTGAAGAAAAATGCTGAATACTTTATTCGTGAGATACAAGTTTAATGAGAAGACACAAGGTATAAACGAGACTTTGGATCACTTTGTAACGGAGTTAAAATTGCAAGAGCGAGAAACTTTTAAGTGCCGGGTCTTAGCTAACATTAAATAACGCCGTGGACATCGCATGATCGCATGAGATAGCACAGGCACAGCTCAGAAGCTTCGATGCATGTACTCCGAGCGGCTCACGTGAACTGACTATGAACGCAGTATGCAGAGAAAGCAAGACCTCTAAAGAGCGCGGAGAGTTTTGCTCACGTGAACATGTCTGCAAAAAGTGGCGTTTCCTGCAATGAAAAAATACTACAAAAGTCGGGCAGCCAGAGTGCGCACATAGCTGTGCCGGCCTTTGAGACGCTGACTGCGCTTCTGCCTTAAGTGAAAGTAAACACTTTTAATTTTTTTCCCCCTTCCCATGAGCTATAGCCCAGACAACTGTAAACACGGGATCATTTCTAGACCGCGGGAAACTAATATTAAGGCGATTTGCACTTTCTTTTACATGTATACGATTATGAGGTCGTCAGGTCGGATTATGAAGACACGCACAGGAGTGGTGTTCTAAAATCACACGTGGAAAAGGCGCAAGCAGCCCAGGTCTGTTGTTATAACCGTGGTACATCTCTTTGGGAGTTCCGCTTGGGGAATCAAGTTATGGTATTGGTTCCTACCTCACACCTCAAATTACTGGAACAGTGGCAAGGACCATATGAAGTTAAGAAGATGAAGGGGCTAGTCGATTATTTGGTTAAACAATCAAATCGTCAGCCCAGCAAGCTGATTTATCACGTTAATTTGCTAAAACCATTTAAGCAAAGGGGCCTAGATCCCTCCTCTGGCAGCCCTGCTCACTTTTCACTCATAAATTAACCCTTAATTTCAGTGATAATCTGACTTGTCTACAATGACAGGAGCTTGAAGCAGTTATCCTGTCTGTCCCAGAGGTAGTAAGTGAGAAAGCTGGCCTCCCCGAGGCAAAAAAGGCAGCAGTGCAGCTGGAGATCAAACGAATGCTGGATCTAGGTGTAATAGAGGAAAGTTATGGTCCTTAGTCCAGTCCTATCGTTTTGGTAGAAAAGCTGGATGGAAGTTTTGCAAAAATTCCCATCGGCTTAACCAAATCTCCCAATTCAATGCATATTAAATGACGTGAACGGACAACCTCCTTGAGTGGCTAGGACAAGCCAAATTCTTGACTACCTTAGATATGACAAAGGGTTACTGGCAGGTTCCCTTAACAGACTCTGCAAAGGAAAAGACAGCGTTTAGCACCCCTAACGGTCACTGGCAGTACTGTGTTCTTCCATTTGGATTACATGGGACACCTGCAACCTTCCAGCATCTGGTGGACAAAGTCCTTATAATTCATATAGTGCTATTTAGAAGACGTGGTCATCTATTCCAGTACATGGAGAGAACACCTATGGCAGGTACAAGCTGTATTGCGGTCACTAATTGAATCCAGTCTTCGTATCAACCCGAAGAAATTGTTACTTTGGATTGGTCGAGGCAAAACATTTAGGTTACCTGGTGGGCTGGGGTACAGTAAGGTCACAGTGCTCCAAAATAGATGCCATTTTGAATTGGCCTCGTCCAATGACCAAGAGGCAGGTGCAAGTCTTTCTCATCTTAGCGGGGTAGTATCGCCGATTTGTACCACATTTTTTCCAAGACAGCAGCGCCCTTGACGAATCTTACAAGGAAGGGGAAACCCTATTTTTTATATACCTTTCATCCTCCAGATGGTCGCTTTGGACAAAAGTCTTGGTGCCGTGCCGAGCCAAAGTGTCGACAGATTGGAACATCCTGTATTGTAGTCGAGTCATAAACTGTTGGACCGCGAAACCAGGTATGAGGCAGTAGAGTGGGAGGCTTTGGTGATAAAATGGCTGATTACTCAACTGAGGTACTACCTTATGGGGTGTGAGTTCACCCTGGTAACGGACCATGCACCTTTACAGTGGATGGCGTTACACAGGGAATCAAACCCACATGTCATAAGGTGGTTTTTAGACACCTGCCCGATTTAACATAACTTCCAGTTCTGATGACACAAAAGACATCATTTCTGGCTCCCGGCTTTGCCTTTAAATCCCCCATCTTTGCTTCTCTGTCAAATTAGTTTAGTCGGACAATATACTGTATGGGTGTTTGCCCCAAACCTTTTTTCTGTGTGTTCTTATATATACTCTGTGTGTTCTTATATATATTCTAACACAAACAATTAATTAATACTGACAATTAAACACTACTTAAATGTAAATATACATGTACTTATAGGTTTTAATCATTTTAATCATGAATTGCACACCAGCTTTTTTAAATATATATATATTCTATATTTTTAAAGATGCTTTTTTTCCTTCAGTGTATCAACTAGACATTTGTACTTACTTAAGGTGTAATTATAAAATATGGACACCATTTTAATTATGTAGTATGTTTCTTATCAAAATGTATACTGTATGACACACAGAAATAAATAACAAACACCGTACAAATCTTTAAAAAAGCTGCAAATGTATCAAATGTTCATAAGTTGTTAATCAAGAACATATAAGACAAACATGCTTAAAAGGTTTATAAGTAAAAGATGCATTTTGTTGTTAAGCTAACATGCCTACTTAGCAGCAATTTCAAATTCTTCTTTATCTTTTCTTAACAGCTAAAAGTGTACACTGCTGCACTTGAAAAAAATCTCTCTATTCAAGCTGAAATGGAGTCCCTTTTAATTTAAAGGACAAAATAAAAAGGTCTAAATTAATTAAAGTAGCTTTTCTTGCCCTTTGTCTAAAAGCACAGGATGACTTCTCCAATTCCCTTTTCTCATTTTATTACTCCACTTTCTTTAAGGTAAAGGCTAAGCTCTCTGATAAAACAAGCCTTTACTTGCTCTTTGTTCACACAACAGAAAGTTTGCTGCAAAAAAAAAAGAAAAACACGATGAGACATATGCTAGCTCAACTACTGTAATACTTCGCGTAAAGAAGCACAGCAAACAAATTACCGTAAACCTTAGAAAAGCAGGGACTAAAAAGGATCAGATTGTAATCTGCTAATTTACCAATCATCGACCAAGTCCTTTTTAGTGAAACTCTGCTGATTTATATTGGTGACCAATCAATCAGAGCATCCCTACTCGCAACCAATCAAACTATCTACCAGTTATGCTGTGTGTGTAAATAAGCACTCCACTACTGAAAGACGGTGTAGACTGTTGTACATAAAACTCACCTACACTTGTTAAAAGGGTGAGGTCAACATTGAGCTTTCAAATTGCTTAAAGCAGTGTAATAATTTTTTCATTGCTCAAAAATTAAGTTATCTATAAAGTATGAATCCAGTGAATTTTTTTAGAAAGTATGTGACAATATCATGAATCACTATAAGAATTCCAATGAAAATATTTTTGTATTTATAAATCTCTCTCAGTTTTTACCCTAAATATTATTTTTACTTTTTAAATAACTGTTCTGTTACACTTCAAAAGACTCCAGGGTAAGTCATTAACTTGAGAAATGCCTTTAGGGTTTTTCTTTTTTCACCCTTGCTAGCCTGTAGCTCAGCCACTTTATCTTCTGCATTTACACAGTGGAATTGATATTTGAGACAACAGTGATTTGAGGTGATAATTAAGTTAACAGTGCTTCATTCAACACCACTGTGCAATACAACTTTAAATCAGACCATTGTGAAACTGTTGACTATGGCCCCAAGTTTTCAAGAAACAGAAAATAAATAAAACACACAATACAAATAAATTGTTTCCCCATAAAATTTAACTTTTCAGAGAAAGAAAATAAATTTAAATAGAGAGCATCTTTTCTCGTTCACTGATTTCCAAAGTTTTGTTCACTGAGTCTCAAGGCATACAGTAGTTTACAATACAGCAAAGTGAAATGTCAAAAAAAAAAATATTGATTTTTGTAATGCATGATAAGTTGCTCTTGCTTACACTAATAAAAGAACAGATCACAATATTTTTGAGTAATTAAATTAATTGAACCTATGCCAATCAATCTGTAAATACAGTACATGCCGACTCCATGTAGAATCTGGTGCTGTGAAGCAGGAATGACAGCTCACTCTTCCTATGTTAAAAAATCTCTGCTAAACTTAGTAAGCTTCAGACTGACTAAAGTAAATTAGTGTTGCTAAATTAACCCTATAGTGCATGTGTTCACCTTACAATGGACTGGTGCCCTTTTAGGGGATTGTTCCTGTCTTGTGTCTGATGCTTGCTGGGATAGGTTACAGCTGAACCACAACCCTATTTTAAATAAGCAGGTCAAGACCACAAATGGATGGATGAATGGATGTTTGTATGGCTTGAAGTGGAGTAGTATGCACGAATATGTCACTGGCTTCTCCTACTCAAGTACTGGATGTATGCATATGTCTGTTCATTTTTTGTCACTTCATTGCCATTGCAAGCTCAATATTTTCTATCACTGAGGACTTTGTGTGTTTTTTAAATCAAGCCAGAGCAGGCAGTATCTTCCCCATAGTTAAAGAATATATGCTATTATTTGTGTGATTTTTCCATTATTACTGTCTACAGAGCAGAGAAAGTAAAGGGTCCATAGAGTAATACAAATGGGAAAAGTGGCAAAGACATTAGGTTTGCAGTCTTTTAACACTAGAATTACCAGAGCCTACAAAAAAACTTGTAGATCCATCCCATCTTAAATCACTTCTCACCTCTCCGTCAGTGTCTTTTGTCCTTTAAAATGGCTACATCTCACAATTATGGTTTGCTATTTGCCTGTTTCCTTCATAAAATGACATGGATATGCTAGTTTGCAATATGTGTCTAATCTCAAGACGTGGATCAATACTCAATAACATTTCTGGCTTGAAAAATGGACGTATTTGGTAAGATTTAAGCCTTTATCTATCACATATGAACTTGGGGTTCCATTGAGCACTACTGTAAACTGCAAGTACTGACAAATTACTTTTAAAATTTCTGGAAAAAAAAATGTAGCAGATTATTATACACCGTGATTGTGAATAAATAACTGACTTGAAAAATATGGAATTTGTCATTTAATTCAGGGCTTTGTAGAAGCCCCTTTGGCAGTAATTTCAGCTTCAAATCTTCTTGGGAAAGTTTCTACCAGCTTTGTACACCTGGATTTGGGCAGTTTATTCCATTCTTCCTAGCAAATCCTGTAAAGCTCTCTTATAATGAATGGATGGGAAGTGTCTGTAAACTGCCATCTTCAGGTCTCTCCAAAGATGTGTTATTGGGTTAATTCTGGGCTTTGGTGGTGCTACTCAAGGAGAGCCAGAGACTTGTCCTAAAGCCACTCCAGTAATGCCTTGGCTGTATGCTTCACAAAACTGTCATGCTGAAAGGTGAACCATTGCCCCAGTCTGAGGTCATATGCACTCTAGAACAGTTTTTCTTCAAGGACTACTCTGTATTTGGCTGCATTCATCCTTCCCTTAATTCTGTCCAGTCTACATGTCTCTGCTGCTGAGAAGCACACCCATAGCATGATGCTGTCACCACCATGCTTCACTACACCACACCACATAGACAACAGCAAATATTATTTAGTTATATAAAAAGGGTGACCAGGTACAGTCAACTCCACTTACCTGCAATTTGATTAGCTGAAATCTCCACCTAGCTGCAATGCAGGTTTTGGGCCCTTTTTTTTGGCTATACACTCCATTTCTAACTGCATTTGGTTAGCTGCAATTCGCTTATCTGCAATTTCCGGTTTGCTGCCTTGCCTTTAATATTCCCGTTTCATGATTTTCAGAAGTAATTACTTTTAGGCAGAAACCAGTGTTGGCTTCTGCCAATACAAAATCCTTGATGCCATACTTGGTGGGCTTATCTGGCATATATTGGTGGAAAAAAAGCCGTCCCTTATATTTTATCATGGACTCATCCACAGACAAATCACGGCCAGGCTGATAAAATTGTTTATAGGTTGGCTCCACTATGTCAAGCAGGGGCTGAACTTTATACATGGGGTTATAGCCTGGCTAACCCCTTGGGATTTGCTTCTAGTTATCACAAAAGTGAATGAAGCTTTGCAGCAGCACGTACCTATCACGCGGCACAACCTGTCCAAAGCCACCAGGTGACAAGGTACGTTTGGACCAATGCTCCCTGAAATTATATCGCCAGTCCAGTCCCATCTCTATCTGCAATGCCACAAAGCCCTTGATCTCGTCTTTGGTTGTGGGTTTCCACTTCAAAAAACAAGAATGCGGAGCAAGCGCATCCCGCGATTCAAAAAATTACTTTGCGTACCTGTTTGTCTCATCAGCTATCAGTTGAAAAACTGCCTCAGGAAAAAACAGCCTGAAATAGTCCCGCGGCGTGTAATCGGTTGTGTCCAGCAGCAAGCCGTGCCTTTTTGTAAAGTCCGGTAGCCAGTTCGGCTCCCAAGGATCAATTTCTGCGTATTCCTGCCAAGAGAACCTTGTCGTAGGTGCACCGACAGCGCGAATGCGCTCCGCTGCCAGCCGAGCAGCTGTGGTGGCATCGGCTGGTCTCCGATCGGCTGATGCCTGCTCCTCAATTTCTTCCTCGATCTCCTGATCACTATCAAAGAAATCGGAATCTGACAAATCAGAGTCCGACTCTGTGATAATGCGCAAAGTTTCTTCGGCCGAGTATTTTCTTTTTTGACCTCGCATCGCTCCAGCATGAGATGTTGATGCCATCTTGCCTTTGTTTCTATTTGTTTACATATCGCAACTCACGCACACGCAAGGATTAGTTGCTGAGCCAACGAGATTAACATTCCTCCAAGCAGAGAGGGAATGCCTGTGACGTGATAATGAGTTTTGTCGCCATTAACAGCTGATTGTCGCCCTCTATCCCTGAAATCGACTTTGTCGACATCCGCCTCAACCCCTCCTGTCGACAAAAGTCAACACCCGCCCTAAAAGAGTTAAAACACACTGGTGAGGCCTCACTTGAAGTACTGTGTACAGTTTCGCTCTCCAGGCTACGAAAAATACATACCAGCGATGGAAAAAGTCTAGAGAACAGTGACTAGGCTAATTCCATGGCTATACGGGATGAATTATGAGAAACGATTACAAGAGCTTAACCTTTTCAGTTTAAGCAAAAGAAGATTAAGAGGAGACATGACTGAAGTGTTTAAAATTATGAATGGATTTAGAACAGTGGATAGAGACTGTTACTTTAAAATGAGTTCAAAAAGAACACAGGGACACAGTTGGAAACTTAAAGGTAAATTTTGCACAAACATTAGGAAGTTTTTCTTTACACAGAGAACCACAGACAAACGGAATACGCTACCAAGAAGTGTGGTAGATAAGACGACTTATGGGACCTTCAAAACTTGACTTGATGTTACTTTTGAAGAATTAAGTGGATAGGACTGGTGAGCTTTGTTTGGCTGAATGGTCTGTTCTCACATATAGATTTTTCTAATATATATGTGTACTTTGTTGTTAATAATCTTTTTGTCAATATTTATTAAAATTATGCTAACTTACATGCTCTGCATTATGCTGAGAGTGTGCTTTATGCAAATGAAGGATGCGGCAGATGAAGAGTAGTGCCTAGTCTTCACCAGACATGGTGCTTGTTGCTCTGCCCAAAGAAGTCAATTTTAGAAAAAGAACCTTTTTCCTCATGCTTTCAAAGTCCAAGCAGGCTGTTACATGGTTTAATTTAAGAGTATTCTCCACCTAGCCACTCTACCATAAACACTAGATTATGGAGTGTTGATGAGATGGCTGTCCTTCTGATAGCTTCTCCCATCTGAGCTGAAGACTTCTGAACTTCTGTTAGAGTGATCATCAGGTTCTCGGTCACCTGCCTAACCTAGACCAGTTACTCAGCTTGACTGAATGGACAAATTCTTAAATTCACAAATTCCTCCAATCTACAATTATTGAGGTCACTGTGTTTAGAAAGCTTTAGAAATTGTTTTATAGCTTTTTCCTACACCTCACCACAATTTGATTGCAGATGTCTACAGAGAGTTCCTTGGACTTGGGCTAGTTTTTACTCTTGCTTGCACTGTGAGTTGTGGGACTTTTTATACATGTACTGTCCTTCAAAAAATATACAATCAATTCAGTTTGCACAAGTGGACTTCAATCAAGTTCTAGACACATCTTAAGTATAATTAAATCAAACAGAATGCAGATGACCAAAAACTTGAGTGCTACAGCCAAGGGTCTGAATCTATTTGTATAATGAAAACTGACTGAGGCATTCACTCACTCACTAACTCATCCACAAAAACACTATTTCCCATTTAGTTGAGAAAATGAACTTTGGCAAGATTTTATATAAGGGACAGTAGGTGTCTGCTAAAAAAAGGACACTTCAATATATCTATATTAGGAGTAAACCCCCCACCACCACCCTTCCCCAACAATAGAAAAATGAATTACCCCAAAACGCTTTAAACAATTTCATTGAAATTTTGGTGAACTACATTTTTTTTACTGTTTGTCAATAATTATATTTTAGTGAATTGGCTTTTTTGAGAATTCCATCTATTTTTCAATTTGTGCTGCTGTGCCACTCGCCAATAGCATGGTCAGATGAATGAATAAGCAAAGGTGTTTTGAGAATAGAGAAAGGATGATATGTGGCGTGATTTCTGAATTGGAAGAAACAACATTCACCAAAGCTGAACTAAGAAGTGAGAAGTGGTTACACAATTAAGGTGAGCTATACACCTTGAATCCAGCTGACTGAGTGAGCTGAGTGTTAAAGAAATACAGGAGAAGTTGTATTACTCATGGCCAAGACAATAAGCTATGACCGACTTGTGCTACCGCAGCTCAGAGGAGAGAAAAGATAAGACACTGTACATAGTGCTGGTCAACACATTAAGTGACATAGACACGATCTACGTATGCACATGCGGGACCCAGCCGATGGCTTCAATTTATTATATCCTAAACTGCACATGCAGAACATTCCTACCCCTAGCCCAGGTTTAACTATACACTGTACATATAGATCTCAATATTATTTCTTTTCTATAAGGTGCAACTTAATTAATTCTTCACTATACAATAAATACTGAAATGTCATCTAGCATAGGCAGGTTGACTTACGTATTCAAACTTCCCATTAATACTACTGATAAACTGCTTCAAATCAAAAAAATATAGTTTTCTGTAAAAATGTGCATCACACTGATCACCAACAAAAGCCAAAGTCAGTCACTAGGAAAAGTAGGAATTATTCTGTTGCAGGAATGTTTTAATCATGGGCAATGGTTTGTACCATTTTCAAGACTAAGTAGCTCCAATGAACTACAGTAATAATGTTATCCCCTTGTTTAAAAAATAAATAAATAAATAACCTACAAATAGTGTATACAAAAAAGTAGATAGTTACATAGTATTTCTGATACATCTGAATAACCGAAAGCACTATAACTAATGTCCATTTTTTCTGCAAAGCTGGATAACACAGCTAACTCTTATACAAATGATAGATTTTTAAATCTTTACTAATAAAAGGCAAAGCCCTCACTGACTGACTCACTCATCACTAACTCTCCAACTTCCCGTGTAGGTAGAAGGCTGAAATTTAACAGGCTCATTCCTTACAGCTTACTTACAATAGTTAAGCAGGTTTCATTTCAAAATTCTACGCGTAACGGTCATAACTGGAACCTACTTACGTACATATATACGGCCATAGCCTGCAGCTCGGTCGGCGTGAGAGGCGGACTTGCATCCCCCATCATCATGCCTCCCGCGTAATTGAGTGCCTGCCCATATAAGGCCCATCCGTCAGCAGCAATCCAATAGACACACTGCCGCTAAATATTTGCGAGTGAAGGACTGTGCTTATGCAAACGAAGATGAGATGGTCAGGGATAGACTAGTGTTTGGCACAAACTCAGCAAAAGTGCGAGAGAAACTTTTAAGTGCTGGGTCTGAGCTAACATTAAATAAAGCCGTGGACATCGCAAGATTGCACGAGACAGCACAACCACAGCTGAGAACCTTCGATGCATGTACTCCGAGTGGCTCACGTGAACTGACTGTGAACGCTGTACGCAGAGAACAAGCAAGAGCTCCAAAGAGCACTGAACAAAAAACGCATTACACAATTGAGAAGGCAGGAAAAGAATATGAAGCGAGTGACGCATACAAGCATATTCATAAGTGCAGCTACTATGGAAACAAAGCAAAGGGTGTAAAGCTTAAGTTTAAATTAAGTTCATAGACAGGCTGCTGCTGGCGTTTGTCATGCCTGCGACGAATACGATATTTGCGAGATACAAGTTCAATGAGAAGACGTGGGGTATAAACGAGGCTTTTGATCACTTTGTAACAGAGTTAAAATTGCTGTAACGGAGTAAAAAATGGTGAAGGACTGTGCTTATGCAAACGAAGATGAGATGATCAGGGATAGAATAGTGTTTGGCATAATCTCAGCAAAAGTGCGAGAGAAACTTTTAAGTGCTGGGTCTTAGCTAACATTAAATAAAGCCGTGGACATCGCAAGATTGCACGAGAGAGCACAACCACAGCTGAGAAAACTAATAAATTGGTTAAATATTTTAATATGAAACTCCGCCTCCCATGGCTATCGAGCTGCATTCTATTGCAGTGTATGGACAGAGGTGTGTTCCGGTTGTGGCCATTGCGCATGGAGTTTTCGGGGTGGGACCTGCCCGGCTTTTGTGGGTGGGCTGTGGGGAGTGGGCCTGCCGGGTTTCGGCCTTCTACCTGCACAGGAGGTTGGAGGGTTGGTGGAGGGTTGGTGGTGGGTAGGTTGGTGGGGGTTGAGTGAGCGAGTGAGTAAATTGGGAGAGTGGGTGGGTGGATGAGTGGGGGATTTGCCTTTTGTTAGTATGGATTAAAGTAGAACATCATAAACTTCATCTTAAAATCATGTAATTTACTAGTTTCTCAAATCCCATCGTAACTAAAGTAGCACGTTAAATGCTTTGTTTTGTATTTGATCTTCTATGTGCTCACTACGTGCTTCTTAAACTGGCTATCTCCTCTTCCTGACAGGACACAGAATCCATTACATTCATGATAATTACAGCTCTCTGAATAATAAAAATGCTGAGATGCATACATCATATCATTTTCATAATGATAGGAGTTAAAACATGTTATTAAACATGGGAACACGGTGGCACAATGATTGTTCATACCTCACGCAAGATGCTTGCTGCACCATGCGTGACTTTCAATGAAATAATTTATTGCAGCAGTACTGTCTCTTTCAAATGTACTAACCTCAAATTCCTGTCCTTACTTTTCTTTCTCCAAATACCCAACTACCACACAATCAGGTCTGTAATAGACATTAAGCCATCTATAAGCTTAGAATGCATATTCTTCAAAACTTTTAAGGAACATTGAAATATCTTCATGCCCAGAGGGGACTGGGCGGTCTCTTGGTCTGGAATCCCTACAGATTTTATTTTTTTTCTCCAGCCTTTGGAGTTTTTTTTTTGTTTTTTCTGTCCACCCTGGCCATCGGACCTTACTTATTCTATGTTAATTAATGTTGACCTATGTTTATTTTTTATTGTGTCTTCTATTTTTCTATTCTTCATTTTGTAAAGCACTTTGAGCTACATTTTTTTGTATGAAAATGTGCTATATAAATAAATGTTGTTGTTGTTGTTGTTGAGAACCTTCGATGCATGTACTCCGAGCGGCTCACGTGAACTGACTGTGAACGCTGTACGCAGAGAACAAGCAAGAGCTCCAAAGAGCGCTGAACAAAAAACGCATTACACAATTGAAAAGGCAGCAAAAGAATATGAAGCGAGTAACGCATACAAGCATATTCATAAGTGAAGCTACTATGGAAACAAAGCAAAGGGTGTAAAGCTTAAGTTTAAATTAAGTTCATAGACAGGCTGCCGCTGGCGTTTGTCATTCCTCCGATGAATACGATATTCGCGAGATACAAGTTTAATGAGAAGACGCAGGGTATAAACGAGACTTTGATCACTTTGTAATGGAGTTAAAATCGATTGCACGAGATAGCACAAGCACAGCCGAGAACCTTCGATGCATGTACTCCGAGCGGCTCAGGTGAACTGACTTTGCAGGACTGGGAAAGGTAAACCCGTGTATGCAGTGTGTGATGTCTCAGATAAAGAGGAAGACGAGCTGCTTATTGATGCAGCAGGAAAGGAACAACCCTCTGACGCTAAACAAGCCTTTGTAGACATATTAATAGGAAAGCAAGGTGCAAAGCTTAAGTTTAAATTGCGTTCATAGACACGCTACCATTAAATATTCGCAGGCAAATCCACAACTTAATACCGGGAATGGCTGTTAAACATCTTAGATTCACGAGTACCGATTTGGGTAGTGATCACTTCGATGAATGAAACCTGTTATCTTTACAACGGTTGACAATGAAGATGAGATGGTCAGTGATAGACTAGACAAACACGGAATGTAACTTGAACACAACGCATCCTCCAAATACGAACCTGATTGAAAGAAATAATGATAATCAAATCCTTGATGACAGTAACACTCATAACAGTCACAAAACAATCAAATTGACAATCATGTTACGTTATTTTTAAAATGTTTCCTTTTCTTTTTCATAACTTCTTTAACACACTACTTCTCCACTGCGAAGTGCGGGTATTTTGCTAGTTATTAATACATTTCCAAACCTTTCTGAAAACCAGTTTTCACTTTGTCATTATAGGTTATTGAGTGCAGATTGATGGGCAAAAATGGAGAACAACACAATTAAGTGTGTAGAAAGTAACAGGGTCTGAATACTTTCTGAATCTACTATTAAGTATTGTTGTACATTGCAATGGGAGTAAAATAAATGATGGATGTTAAAAATCAGATGGAAAGTCAACTTTTTAAAATGATAATATAAATATGTGAACCACCTTATACACGTTCAGTATTCAGAGCTCTCATTTGCCTTTTTCCTATGCTATCAGTAAGGAAAATTAAAGCCAAAGTAACAGTACCAATAGCAGCAATGAAAAATATTTGGGGGGTACCTACTTGAACTTTTGGTTGGTTCTGATAACGCCAAGCTATCTTCATGGAGTCTTGTGATTCTTCACTAACATCATTTTCTCTTCTTTGGTTAATCTTTCCTATTTCTTTTGGTACATCATCAAGCACAGGAGCAGGGAGTCCCTGAAATACATTACAATGAAATGCATACATTGCATAGTCTTCAATCTGAAGAATTAAAAAGCTATATTTATGGTAGTCATTTGGTCAAAAAAGGTAAAATGCTTAGAAGCTCAAAGAGACATACAACAAATCAGATGTATCAATAAAGGAGAGCCTGATGTTCAGGTTATCTTATTTGAAAAAATGAACACAAAAAACTGGCAAAGCAACTACTTTTGCTATATTAAACTCGTTATAAAGAATTACACTTTAATCGTTTATGTTTAAAAAATGTGTAGCTCAAGGATATTTAATAATAGCTTTATATTCTGCATATAAACTAAGTGAAACATGTGTCTGCTGCATGCCAAAAACAGATATACATAGCCAAAGAAAAACCCCAAGGAGAAGCTTCCACATTCAATAAAAACAAGCTATTGTCTTTGAAATAACACCTCAAATTAACACCTGCAACGTTTTGTGGTATGGGTTACTCTCATTATGCTTGATTATCTATGGGCCAATCAACCCTACTCACAGATCAGTTTTCTGTCTCTGATCATTAGGATAATTTCTACTTAAGCACTCACCTAACTCCCTGGGCTGGCCATTGTTTCAGCTTTTGCTACTTACATAATCAGCAACACACCTGTTGCTGTCGCCCTTTGTTGCAGTGCTTTACATTAAAAATCAAGTCATTTGTGTGACTGAAATCTCAAGAGTGGATTAACCGTTTTAACCAGTCAAGCTTAATGTAACAAAAGGTGGTGGTAAAACCAGTATTCCTTTGAGACATAGTGGCCTGTTGTTGGTCCCTACCTTTTATTTATATAAGCTTTGCTATGAAAAACATAAATATATACATGTGCTATTTACTAAATATAATTTTATACTGAGATCCAGTCTTACTTATGCAATTGTTAATTATGAAATTAATTATGAAAATAGTGATTTCTTTTACAAATTACATGTTTTGTAAAATGTTTTAATCAATGTCCACATTCAATGAATTCTGTTAAAATAGGACTTTACTTCTTAAAATTCACTTTCAAATAAACAAAATACTGCAAAACATATACACAAATAAATAGAAAGCAATGCACACAGAAAGACTTCAATAAATGGGAATATGTGCTATGAAAATATGTTTGAATAAATAATCTGTACAACGAACCAGTAACTGCAGATAAAATGGCATTTAACAGCTTTTCAATTCCAAGCAAAAAAATGTTGTAACTTTAGTTCAGACCAACAACGAGCTGTGACATTGCTCAGGATGGTCCCCACATTGGTTTGATACAATTAGCATAGGCTCTGGTTCTCCACTCCTGGATACAGAAAAGGTATAGATAATGGATGGTGTTCTAGATTGAATAGCTTATTACATTCCATCTCTAGTTTGTTCAGCTGGATTGAAATCTGGTGACCATTCCAGGATTTTTCCAGACTTGTATCATGGAGCATTATCTTGCTAAAAAAAGTAATTAATTTATGAAAAACTGGCTAGTGATGAGGAACAATATTCAGAGTGCCTATCTCATTAAAATAACATTCTTCTAGAATTGAGGAACCCAGTGCCTGCTACAAACAACCAACATAAGTACAATACAGCAGTGTGCCTATAGTACTGAACATTAGGATGGTGGATCAACAGACAAATGGGCTTCCCACCATATCATGGTACCTTCATGTTTTTTTAATGCCCTACTGTTGAATAATTATGTTACTTATCCCAATGCGACACATACTTTAATGTTTCACTAACAGGAGTGGAATTCATTGCACAGTTAGTGTCCATCATAGCACACTTATAAGGTATGATAATCTGTATGTCCTGTTATGTTTCTTTTGGCACCATGGTTATAAATCAGCTGTTAGTTTACTGTCCATACAGGCAGAGTTATGGGTAACACAGTACAAAGTAATTTGCTAATGCAATCTAGTTATGTTTTTCAGAGACAAAGTAGTGTAACGCATCACAGTCTAAATTTCTGTAATCACATTACTGCTACTGGCTTAATGAGAATCTCTCATATGTTTCTATGCAAGTAACATATAAATAGAGTTAATATCATGAAAGGTGGGCATTCCATCTCACATAACCTTCATCGAGCTGCAGCTAGCTGAAATTTGCCCCCCACCCAATTTGTATTATATAGGTGCACTATTTCATGGAGTATTAGAGCACATTGAACTTTTACAACACTGTCACATCTGTACCAAACATATGTGTTATAGGATAGGTGACCAACACTGTACAGTGTCAAATAATGTGAAAAAATTCCATAAAAACATTGTCAAGTAACTTGTGTTGCATAATTGACATGTCTGATATTGATTTGTATGGTCAAAACATACTAAATATGGGGAGTTTTTGCTAAAATATTATTAACACTTTCTCAAAGCTCTGCATTGAATGTAAACATGGAAGACAACAATTCTCAAAATGCTTTGTATTTGAATATGAGACAAGTTTTGACATCAGTGAATGAGGGGGAGAGGTAGATCTTCACTTTCTACCCATGGATATGAATTTTTCATATTTACATACCTAAACATATAATAATAGAGACAGGATCAGGACTCATCAGGAAAACTGTTATAAAATTAGGAAGTTTGTATATTCTTGAATATTTAAATATAGTTCAGATAAAAGTGTTTGGTGTATTCATTAAAAATACTTGTAAAATTTCAACAGTTTTAAATTGTTAAAACAGTTTTCTACTGTAAAAGATGCAGAGACATTTTAATAATCTGACGTTTCTCATAATATCATTCCCTAAGGTGTAATAAAACCAAAGACACCATAGCCAAATATTAATGAGGCTTAACCTTAAAGCTTCTTACACCACTTAATTGGGTGCTAATCAACAGTAATTGAAAGCACTAGCAATCATTTTAGGTTAACCAGGCACATAATATAATCTTTTTCTTTTATAAATGTATCTTCCAAGAACCTAGGTTAAGAAAACATTATGGACTATGGTCACTGTTAATGGCCAAATCATAGACTAGCTGTTAAAGCATTATTGTGGACAATTTTCAAAATCAGGTGTGTCAATATAAGAAAATATTTATGTCAACACAGAACAAGATATAAAGCTATTCCATATAAGGGGGCGGGACAGAAGCTTTCATGAAATTCACATAAATGATTCACAATTACTGGATGTTTTGAATTGTATTGCCTTTGCCATTTTCATCCTTTAGGAAGATGGACCTATTTAGATGGATTTAATCTTTGAAAATCAGATGAAGGTTTCTAAACTGATGAGTGATTTCTGTCATTTCAAATGTATTGTTCAGATAACTACCATTAATAGGACAGAATGAAAATCTAACTGCCAGATAAAATGTAATGTGCAAAAACAAGCATACCGTTATATAGATTCTTAAGCGGTGTAATTTATCAGTTTGAAATCTCTACGCCAGCTTCATCAAAAAGCTCTGACTACAATAGGCATGAATGTTTTCAAAGATGATGGATAAATTGCTGGGTGGTAAAATATTATATCTGGGGCAGGTGATGGGTCTTTTTATCTCATTCTTGTCTCTATCACTACCACACGTTTGCAAGATAATTATGGTCTGTAAGATTGTCTTTATACCCTTCGTAATGTCAGTGACATTTGTCATGGTTATATTTACAGAGAAAAAGGACAGTAATAGTCTCTGTCCAGAAATTAACATTCTTTGTTACCTGTTATATTCAGAGAGATGACTGTCATCAAACTTTAACCTTTTTTACATACATTTAACAAAGGAAATGCCACACACTGCAAATTATACACATTTAAAAACAAAATTACATAGAAGCGATTGAAATAACTGGTTTATTCTTTTCGTGTATTCTTTGCACTTAGTAAATTAGAAAACTACATTAAGATTTTATAACCATGATGTTATGCTATGTGTTACCATAATGGGAGAAACTGCACAACATGTTGGTAATTTCTCCATGCAATGAGCAATAATGTTTTCAAGGGAAGAACTCTTTACTAATTGAAACCTGAGACTCTTTAATTACACTATAAAATTCTATTAATTTTCATGAATAATAAGGGTATTGCATTTAGCAATGAATGTTTCATTTATTAATTCATTATCTTTTATTTCCACATATTGTTTGCTGCACATCAAGAGGCAGAACTAAGGTATGTTTTTATTTAAATGACTGGACTTAAGACATTTATAAAGTGTATATATGTACTGTAAGTACAAATAAATAGCTTATCTAACTTTATTTCATAGTGACCTTCTCAGCTATTCTTAAATGAAGAAAATATTGTTTTAATATTATTTTGAAGTTACAATGAGTGGCCCCTTTATAAGGAATGCTTGCTTAATACCAAGCTAATTCTCTATTTGTTCACAGAAGAGCCTGAATTTGTCAGGGTATCCTTTCAACAAGATAAAATTGTTTCACAAGAATCCTGGCTTTTGTTGACTGCAATATGTTCCATAATTGTTTGTGTGACTAGCTGGCAGTTGATTAAACCTAAAAAGAAAGCTTTTTCATCTAACTCTTCCAAAGATGGATAGGACTGACACCTGGTGACCGGTGTTCTGACAAAGATGCTACAAAAATATTCAGCCTCCTTAGCATTTCTGGCTACATCTCATCAACCCCCACTGCTCTGCCAGTAAATAGCTTCTTAACTACCACAATGCTGACAATGATGAAAATGTTTCCACCAGTCTCATGACTTCTTAATTGTTCAACAATAACACAAAACGAGCTGTACATTTTCTGACTTTTACTGAAAACGTGACATTCTATCTACTCGTACTAATTTGCTGAATGGCTAGTCAGAAAACTCTTAACTGTGAAGTTTATATCATTCTCAATAGCCTTACTGAATTCCTTCTACACACAGGCCTACACTTTGGTCACTACAACAAGCTTCTGTCTTCTTGGTAACTTTCAGACAAATTGGAAGACTCTCCTACCTTCACAGGAAGGAAAGCTTACTTCCCCATCACTGATAATACCTAGCAGGGTCCAGGGTTTGAACTATGAGAGGAACCAATTACTGAACCTTTTAGCTTTAGCGTCATACATCTCCTTTCACTAATGAGATCTTGAAAATATTTACAAACTCCATGTCCCTGGCCTTTTCTCAGAAGCACTAGAAACTTGGAGGAATTTCAGAATTTAACATTGGTAGAACAGAGCCATGCACAAGAAATATAAAGTACCAAAACACCAAATTTACACAGTGTGACAAGTAAGTATCTTTTCTTTCCTGAGAGTCAAGAATATCATAATTTAATATCTGATACAACTAAAACATTAATGACTTTTTCTCCAAAGTTGCCTGAAGAAGCAAACTTACTATATGTATACAAACTACAAACTGGAAATGCAAAGAAATCCTAAAATATTTTATCATTTAGATTCAGATCAGGAATGTTATTTTTCCTAAACATTCTTCTCTAAGTATCACCATTATTTCATAAAAGGTGATATATTACTGTTGTGTGTATTTGGATTATGTAACATATAATTAATCGGAGAGACACCAAAACCGGAGTAAAATTCCTTGTATGCGTACATACTTGCCAAATAAATCTGATTCTGATATTCAAGTATTAAATGATTCTGAACAGGATGACCATTTGAAATTGCTGTTAGGCACATAAACAACAATAAAATTTTTATCTACTGGAGTTCTAAATAACAGTGATACAAACTACTGTATAACTCTGTCTCTTTTAAACAGAAGATTATGAATTACAGCCTTTTATTCAAACAACAGGCAAAGAAATTCCTGTTTCCGTCCTGCAATGCCAGAATGATACCTACAGGCTTAACAAAGGTTTTCAGAGTCACTGCGTCAGCAAAGTGAAATAAATAGTGAACCACTGATGTAAGGACACCAGTGAAATATTAAGGGAAGTGCATTCAAGGAGAAACACAGAAAAATCTACACACAAAGAGACAAGGGAACCCAAAATAAACAACTAATCAAATGGAGTACTTTTATTAAATGATCTCTCTTTTTTGATCAAACTTCTAATTTTATATAATTCAATCGTTGACAGTAGGTCAATTCATCATATTACAGACATTCACAAATATCAACACTCAACCACTCAATGCAAATATTAAAAATATAAAAAAGCATTGTTTCAACAAGGATGATACATTATAAGGGTATACTGGGAGTTAGTTATGCAATTGGAATCAGCCTGGAGTGGGGGCAGAAATAAGAAGCTAACAAAACTGATGCTATGAAAATGCAACTACAAGTCTATTTAGACCATTCATGATGTCAGTAGTGGTTGCACTATACAAGCTAAGTGACTGTTCGATATTTAGCAAGAAATACACATCCCAAACCCAAGTTCATCTTTTATGAAATGAAATTGTGTTTGCTTGGCATTTAATGCTAGAAAAAGTATATACAAATACATATGCATTCTTGAAATGAGAGTACAAATTTTAAATGCATAACAATTTTCCTCTTTTTCTGAATTTACTGTTAAGATGGCTTTGTGTAGCATTAGATATCTAAGGAGACCAATTTATGATAGTACAGACCCAAAATCCAACTAGTAAGCAGAATATACTACAGGAAATTCTATTGATTCAAATACAGATACTGTCATAAGGAATGCAAACAATTTTAAAAGCATTTTTTTATCTAGAAGAAGAATGTGTCTGATATAGGTTCTAGCTCCTGTGATACTAATCTGGATTAGAATTATTAGAATATGCAGTAGGTGGAAAATCCTAAGAATTACTTTTAATATAAATTGTTCTCCATAAACGTTCTTAAATAACAGGGCAAGTTTTTAATAGCAAAGATAAATATCTGAGATTTCAATAAAGTAGACTGGTAAGAGGCAAACTAAAAACAATACAACTAAAACAAATACAACAAAACTAAAAACAATTCAACAAAGTTGTTTCATACCTGTAAGATGTCATCTGGGTGCTCCCCAGCAGAGGCAATTAAAACTGAATGACTACAAACAATGCCTTCTGCCAAGAAATACTTCAGTAACATATGAGAATAGCTGTCAAATACATCTTCCTCTGTAATAAACAAACACATAAATAAGTAAGTAAATTAATAAATAGACAGAAAAACTGACTAACTACATTTTCAGTGATTTCACAAAATTTTGCTATACATAAGTAGACAGAATTAATCAAAAGCTATCCAGTACCCGGATTAAAAAGAAAGAAACGACAGATGGCTGTCAATCTTGAAAAAACAGGTAAAATACACTTATTGGGGCAAAATCATACAGTAACAAACAAATAAAAAAGTGGTTACTGTGTCAGAACAGAAGGCAAATATATCTTTTCCTCCATCAAGTCCAAAGACAGCTGGCAGATAAACAGGATGAGAGTGTGCAGCAGTGCGTATGTACTTGATATACTCACTAGCTACGGTACCTATCAATAGAATAATTTAAAAATTTTTGCAGCTTTCCCTGTGTAGGTGCTCTTTCAGCACCTTTCCTCTGTATTTGAGTGTCTGAACCACACTAATGCTTCCTCTCTTAAGCATGTTCTCATAAAGCCTATTTCTCACTCATTATTGTCATTAATATTTGTCATTATTTTCTATAGTATAACACTGTGCAGCAAGTCAATGCTTTTTACCTGAGAGCAAAAGACAGTTGGAATATTAGCATTTACATTAAAAAAGTGGAATAATAAACAGAAAAAACTGAATCAGAGAAGTTGTCCTGTGTAATCAGATAAACAGCAGGAAAAGCTACTTTAATGAATTCAGACCTTTTTAGTTTGTTCTTTAAAATGGAACACTGTTTGTCTTAGTTTGGACCAAGAGCTTATGTTAAGTACAGCAGATTACATTTTTAAATGGAAAAAGAAAACAAGTCTAAAAAAAAGAATGTCATGATGGACCATATCGAAAGAAGCAGTGAGGTCTAAAAAGATCATTAGTGTTAAAAGACCACAATTTGTTGCGATTAGGAAATCATTAGTAACCCTGATGAGTGCTGTCTCTATACTGTGATTGGCTCTAAAACTACACTGAAATTCCTCAAACAGGTCATTAGAGGCAAGATGGTCTGCAAGAGAACATTCGAGGATTTTACTAAGAAAAGGAAGGATTGGAATAGGTCTATAGTTGTTAGAATTCTCAGGGTCAAGTCCAGGTTTTTGAGAACAGGTGCAACAACAGTTGTTGTAGGGCTGGAAGGGAACAAGCCAGTAAAAACAGATGTGTTGATGATACTGGTGATAAAAGTAAGAAGAAAAGGCAAAGCAGCCTTAACCAAAAAAGAAGGCATGGGGCCAAGAATATAGGTAGTTGGCCTAGCAGTCATGTCAAACTTATGGACTTCAGGATCACCCAACAATGGGAAGCTGGAGAAAAACAGCTGCTAGATAAGATGGGGGATGGGCACAGGTTTGACAGACCATGTGGACCTTTTTGAAACTCAGAATAAATAAGATCAATCTTATCAATAGAAAAAGGACAGAAATTTCTAACAAAGTTCAGAAGAGGCACCCAATAGAAAGTTATTTATAGGCTTAAGTAGCTTATTCAGTGTAGGAAAAAGCATTTGGGTATTATGCTGACCACATAAAATGCTATTATTATAGTAAGCAGTCTTAGCTCTCTGTAGTACCTACTTGTAGAGGGCAACATGTTCTTTATAGGTGGTTACATTGGTAAATAAATTTGTTTTTCTACTAGGGCATTCAAGCCTTCACCCACAACCTTTCATGTGATGCAGCTCAGGAGAAAAACAGGCAGACTTCTTAAATGTCACAATGTGAGTTTTATGTGGAGCAAGATGATCCATACTAGTTGAAAGTATACAGTCATAATGATGAACTAAGGTAGCAGGCAATAAAGAAACATCGGCAGGAGGAGGACACTGCTTCAATAAACCCTCAAGAGCAGTGGCACTGATATTTTTCACTTTCCTCCATCCATTCTCTTCCGCTTATCCGAGGTCGGGTCGCGGGGGCAGCAGCTTAAGCAGAGAGGCCCAGACTTCCCTCTCCCCGGCCACTTCTTCCAGCTCTTCGGGAGAATCCCAAGGCGTTCCCAGGCCAGCCGGGAGACATAGTCCCTCCAGCGTGTCCTGGGTCTTCCCCGGGGCCTCCTCCCGGTTGGACGTGCCCGGAACACCTCACCAGGGAGGCGTCCAGGAGGCATCCTGATCAGATGCCCAAGCCACCTCATCTGACTCCTCTCGATGCGGAGGAGCAGCGGCTCTACTCTGAGCCCCTCCCGGATGACTGAGCTTCTCACCCTATCTTTAAGGGAAAGCCCAGACACCCTGCGGAGGAAACTCATTTCAGCCGCTTGTATTCGCGATCTCGTTCTTTCGGTCACTACCCATAGCTCATGACCATAGGTGAGGGTAGGAAGGTAGATCGACTGGTAAATTGAGAGCTTTGCCTTACGGCTCAGCTCCTTTTCACCACGACAGACCGATGCAGAGCCCGCATCACTGCGGATGCCGCACCGATCCGCCTGTCGATCTCACGCTCCATTCTTCCCTCACTCGTGAACAAGACCCGAGATACTTGAACTCCTCCACTTGGGGCAGGATCTCTCCCCCAACCCTGAGAGGGCACTCCACCCTTTTCCGGCTGAGGACCATGCTCGGATTTGGAGGTGCTGATTCTCATCCCAGCCGCTTCACACTCAGCTGCGAACCGATCCAGAGAGCTGAAGATCACGGCCTGATGAAGCAAACAGGACAACATCATCTGCAAAAGCAGTGACCCAATCCTGAGTCCACCAAACCGGACCCCTTCAACACCCTGGCTGCGCCTAGAAATTCTGTCCATAAAAGTTATGAACAGAATCGGTGACAAAGGGCAGCCCTGGCGAGTCCAACTCTCACTGGAAGCGGGCTCGACTTACTGCGGCAATGCGGACCAAGCTCTGACACGGTTGTACAGAGACCGAACAGCTCTTATCAGGGGTCCGGTACCCCATACTCCCGAGCACCCCCACAGGATTCCCGAGGGACACGGTCGAATGCCTTTTCCAAGTCCACAAAACACATGTAGACCGGTCGGGCAAACTCCCATGCACCCTCAGGACTCTGCTAAGGGTGAAGAGCTGGTCCACTGTTCGGCGACCAGGACGAAAACCACACTGTTCCTCCTGAATCCGAGGTTCGACTATCCGACGGACCCTCCTCTCCAGAACCCCGAATAGACTTTTCCAGGGAGGCTGAGGAGTGTGATCCCTCTATAGTTGGAACACACCCTCCGGTCCCCTTTTAAAGAGGGGACCACCACCCCGGTCTGCCAATCCAGAGGCACTGTCCCGATGTCCATGCGATGTTGCAGAGGCGTGTCAACCAAGACAGTCCTACAACATCCAGAGCCTTAAGGAACTCGGTATCTCATCCACCCCGGGCCCTGCCACCAAGGAGTTTTTTGACCACCTCGGTGACTTCAGTCCCAGAGATGGGAGAGCCCACCTCAGAGTCCCCAGGCTCTGCTTCCTCATTGGAAGGCATGTTAGTGGGATTGAGGAGGTCTTGAAGTACTCCTCCCACCGACCCACAGCGCCCGTCGAGGTCAGCAGCGCACCATCCCCACTATATACGGTGTTGACACTGCACTGCTTCCCCTCCTGAGACGCGGACGGTGGACCAGAATCTCCTCGAAGCCGTCCGAAAGTCGTTCTCCATGGCCTCTCCAAACTCCTCCCATGCCCGAGTTTTTGCCTCAGCAACAACGAAGCAGCGTTCGCTTGGCCTGCGGTACCTATCAGCTGCCTCCAGAGACCCACAGGACAAAAAGTCCTATAGGACTCCTTCTTCAGCTTGACAGCATCCCTCACGCGGTGTCCACCAACGGGTTCGGGGATTGCCGCCACGACAGGCACCGACCACCTTGCGGCCACAGCTCCGGTCAGCCGCCTCAACAATAGAGGCACGGAACATGGCCCATTCGGACTCAATGTCCCCACCTCCCTCGGGGCGTGGTTGAAGTTCTGCCGGAGGTGGGAGTTGAAGCTACTTCTGACAGGAGACTCTGCCAGCCGTTCCCAGCAGACCCTCACAACACGTTTGGGCCTACCAGGTCTGACCGGCATCTTCCCCCACCATCGAAGCCAACTCACCACCAGGTGGTGATCAGTTGACAGCTCCGCCCCTCTCTTCACCCGAGTGTCCAAGACATATGGCCGCAAGTCTGACGACACGACCACAAAGTCGATCATCGACCTGAGGCCTAGGGTGTCCTGGTGTCAAGTGCACATATGAACACCCTTATGCTTGAACATGGTGTTCGTTATGGACAATCCGTGACGAGCACAGAAGTCCAATAACAAAACACCGCTTTTCACTTTCCTAAATATGATATTATGAGGTGACTGTCACCCATGCGACTGACCAAAGATAAGCATATCAAACAAAATAGCCTTATGATCAGAGATAGTTAAATATTGCTGGAATAGATCTTGCATGGCTTAAATCGTACCTTAAGGACCGTTAGAAGTTTGTTGCTGTTGGTAGGTTTAGGTCTGACCCATCATACTTGTTCCAGGGTGTCCCTCATGGATCAGTTCTTGGCCCTCTGCTTTTTATCATTTATATGCTTCCTCTGTGCATTATTAGATGGCACAGTCTACGGTTTAATTGTTATGCTGAAGATACACAAATTTACATACATTGGGCTTATGCAAAAATTACCTCCTCCTGCTTGTTTGGCTGACATCAAACAATGGTTGTCTGAAAACTTTTTTAGACTAGAAGTAGTGATAAGATTGGGGCTTTGCCCCTTTATAAACATCTCCAGGCACTTTAAAGAAAACATCCTTATATGCACAGGTTAAAAATCTTGGTGTTATTCTTGATCCTACACTCTCCTTTAATTCTAATATTAAAACTATTACCAAGGTTGCTTTTTTCCTCCTTAAGCAAATTTCAAAGTTACGTTCACTGCTCTCTGATAATGCAACTAAGATGCTTATTGGTGCTTTTCTGTCCTTGTGATTTGATTATTACAATGCAGTGCTATTTGGTAACCCTGCTCAGAGTCTAAACAAATTACAATATGTACACAATTCAGAAGCAAGAGTGGTTGCCCACTTAAAACCCTGGGAGCATATTACTCTTGTACTTTTAAAATAGGGTGCAGTGGTGGCTCTGAGGCTAGGGACCTGCACTGGAGGTTGCCAGCGTGAATCCAATAGACACCAGAAATTATTCTACTATGCAAGACCCTTAACCTGCAATTGTTGTGTCCTGGGTATGTGCAAGTGATACAGTATACTTTTGGCAAGAAACAAGTATTGCAATATTAAAATGGAAATCCATATTTATAATTACATCTTAAGGATTAAGAACATCTAGCTGGTACACTGAAGAAAAAGAAAACCAAAACACCTACAGTATATAAATACAGTAAATATATATTTTAACAGTAAAAAAAAATATGCAGTGCAATTACTGATTAAAAATGATTTAAAACCTACAAAGCAGTGTTAAATTTCTAAAAGCAGTTAATTGATTGTGTGTGTATATTAATTTATGTAAATGTATTTTTTTTTAATTACTAGGGGGCTCTGCCCCATGCTCACTTTTTTCACCAATCTGTGTTGGTGCCCGCTCTCTCTTGGCTGAGCAGCTCGAAGGGTGTTGGGGCGCTCCTCCATTACAAAAAGCAATTGTATTTAAAGAGATGTATATAGAAAAGCATGCTGGACGCGTGAGGAAAACTGTTTGGTGCTTAGTTATTATAGATAGAAAACCAACTACTTGAGTATTTCACTACAGTTGTCTATTTTAAATACCAATGAATAATAAAAAGTAAAAAAGTAAAAGAAGTTAGCACCTTGTGAAAAAAAATATTATGAATTACTTTATCCTCTAACTTTCATTCTATAAATGTTGCTTTTTTGCATTTCTGCTTGTATATTGTTTGGGATAGTTGTCTCTTTCTGGTTTAAGGGCACCAAGAGTGTCAGGGCATGATGGGAGAGAGGATGGGCACAGTAGGAGAAATGATTAGGCAAGCAGTTTGGAGGGGAGTGGTCAAGGCTAAATATTGCTGACATAATGGAAGACTTTCTTAATATAATAGAGAGAAACATTATGTCAGATATGCGCATTACTAAAAAAATTGAATAATATGACAGCTTGTAATTATGATATGCATTATTTTCTTTTACGCTATATTTATTATGGATAAATATTTGTATACATTTTATTAGTTAAAGTATGTATTTTAAAGACATTTTCTTTATTTTAGTATTTTTATTGTCACTGGACTATATGCCTACAGAATTTCACTTTGTTAATAAAATTGAAGAAAAAAAAATTGTGCTCTAGAAATTAAGTTGGGATATAACAGGTTGAATAATGGATGGATGGATGGATGGATAGTTCCATCCATCCATCCATCCATCCTCTTCCGCTTATCCAAGGTCGGGTCGTGGGGGTAGCAGCTTAAGTAGGGAAGCCCAGACTTCCCCCTCCCCGGCCACTTCTTCTAGCTCTTCCGGGAGAATCCCAAGGTGTTCCCAGGCCAGCCGGGAGACATAGTCCCTCCAGCGTGTCCTGGGTATTCCCCGGGGCCTCCTCCCGGTTGGACGTGCCCGGAACACCTCACCAGGGAGGCGTCCAGGAGGCATCCTGATCAGATGCCCGAGCCACCTCATCTGACTCCTCTCGATGCGGAGGGGCAGCGGCTCTACTCTGAGCCCCTCCCGGATGACTGAGCTTCTCACCCTATCCTTAAGGGAAAGCCCAGACACCCTGCGAAGGAAACTCATTTCAGCCGCTTGTATTCGCGATCTTGTTCTTTCGGTCACTACCCATAGCTCATGATCATAGGTGAGGGTAGGAACGCAGATCGACTGGTAAATTGAGAGCTTTGCCTTACGGCTCAGCTCATTTTTCACCATGACAGACCGATGCAGAGCCCGCATCACTGCGGATGCCGCACCGATCCGCCTGTCAATCTCACGATCCATTCTTCCCTCACTCGTGAACAAGACCCCGAGATACTTAAACTCCTCCACTTGGGGCAGGATCTCCCCCCCAACCCTGAGAGGGCACTCCACCCTTTCTGGCTGAGGACCATGGTCTCGGATTTGGAGGTGCTGATTCTCATCCCAGCCGCTTCACACTCAGCTGCGAACCGCTCCAGAGAGAGCTGAAGATCACGGCCTGATGAAGCAAACAGGACAACATCATCTGCAAAAAGCAGTGACCCAATCCTGAGTCCACCAAACCGGACCCCTTCAACACCCTGGCTGCGCCAAGAAATTCTGTCCATAAAAGTTATGAACAGAATCGGTGACAATGGGCAGCCCTGGCGGAGTCCAACTCTCACTGGAAACGGGCTCGACTTACTGCCAGCAATGCGGACCAAGCTCTGACACTGGTTGTACTGGTTGTACCCCTCCTTGAGCCGTCACCTTATCGTGGTGGAGGGGTTTGCGTGTCCCAATGATCCTAGGAGCTATGTTGTCCGGGGCTTTATGCCCCTGGTAGGGCCACCCAAGGCAAACTGGTCCTAGGTGAGGGATGAGACAAAGAACGGTTCCAAACCTCCAATGAAGAATAAAAACTGTGGACGACGTTTTCCCTTGCCCGGAAGCGGGTCACCGGGGCCCCCCTCTGGAGCCAGGCCTGGGGGTGGGGCTCGATGGCGAGCGCCTGGTGGCCGGGCCTGCACCCATGGGGCTCGGCCGGGCACAGCCCGAAGAGGTAACGTGGGTCCTCCTTCCCATGGGCTCACCACCTATGAGAGGGGCCAAGGAGGTCGGGTGCAGTGTGAGTTGGGTGGTGGCCGAAGGGGGGACCTTGGCGTCTGATCCTCGGCTACAGAAACTGGCTCTTGGGACGTGGAATGGATGGATAGTTTAATTGTAAAAATACCAAAGCTAACACTTTAATATAGGACATAAGGCTTCTATGTGGTGATGTAGAAGCTTAGTACAAAATGTTTTTTAAAGGGGAAAAAATTGAATCTGCCAGTCCAATAACACGAATACAATGAACTTGCCAAACATGTACCAAAAGAAATCTCTCAGTCCAAAAAAGTTTTTTTAAAAAAGCTTAAGTGAAATTTCAAAGCAAACAGTCCACACAAGAATAGGGAAAAGTTGTTACACACATAGAATAAAAGGCAAAAAAGGAAAAATGTGTCTTCTTGTTAAACTTCAATTGTTTCTATACTTAAGGATGAGTTTTTCTCTATGCTCTGCCTCACATTTGGTACATTCTAAACGTACGGCTCTGCACATACAACTGCACATGTTAAGGCACAATATGAAACTGTGCACCCACCATGCCTTACACACGGCAAAGCAGGTCAATAACTGAAACTAATCTATGATCAGCAGGACAAGAAATGGTTAGAAAATACCAATCCAATTCAGCTTGTGGGGGTTATAACAACCACCCATATACTATGCACTAATTTATAGGAATTTAATATAACTTAAGTAACTAGCAAATGGCTCTTACACATCTGGTCCCCAATTGATTATGCTAAGTACAAAAATCAATTACTTTAAAATTACTTAGTAAGAGCATTAACTATTCAATGAAACCTTAAATGAAACTTAAGAATCTTAAAACTTAAATCTAAGTTTAAATGTGAACTTAAACTTAAATGTAAAATCACAAACTTAGTTAAGCATGCAAAATTTAACATTAATCATTTCAACTAATCGCTGTTTCTTGCAGCAGGCACAGTTTGTTTACAAGTCTGTCCAGTGTACTGGTTTTAGTCTGCACATAGACTCTTCTAACTGCCCCTTTAGCATCTTGAATTGTCTTGATGACTCGTCTCATTACTCAAGAGTTATAAGGTACAGTTTCATCTACAATGAGAACAATTTAACCTGGTTCAAAGTTTGTAAGTTTGACTGCTTTTCTTTATATGGTGATTTTTGTGTAAGGCTTTAATCTCTTCTGGATAAGCTTGTAAATAACTGAGGCAAATGAGCTCCATCTCTGCTTTAGACAAATCTTCTAAAGAAAGTGGCTTTATCTTCATTGTTGATTTAGATTCCTTCATACAGTATGTTCTGTGATCAGTGTTTTTTGTCTTTTTAAGCTGTGTTCAGATTGGCTGACCATATATTGGAATGTGTTTCTTTCACCTTTCATATGCAATAGCATTTCTTTGAACTTAAGGAACCACGCCACTGCTTTCTTCAGACCTAGCCATTCCAAGTAGAATAAGTTCTTTAACTGTTTTAGTTTTCTCTCCTGCACTTGTTGAGTTTACTACACAACCTTTTATTTCTGGATCATCATTAATAAGCAAGTCCCCTTTATCAGGTCTTTTGGCCATTTGTGTTCTGACTTTAACAGGAAGTTTGGGCCTTGAATCCATGTCTTTCTTTTGAAAAAGCCTTCTATGGTTGATCCTCTTGATGGTTGGTCTGCTGGATTAAGAGATCTCCATTGCAAGGGCTGTGAGTGCATCCTTATCACTTCAACTCTGTTGGCAACAAAGGTTAGTTAGTGAGCATTTTCATTTGCAATGTACCTTAATACACTGGTGCTTTCAGTACAAAAGGTTGACTCTTGCAGGGGAATTTGCAGCTCGTGTTTTAGTATCTTATCTATTTTGATTGCTTCTACAGCTGCTGTTATTTCTAACCTTGGTATGGTGACAGGTTTCATTGGTGCCACTCTTGACTTTTCCCATTAAAAATGAACAATGTCTATTATGTTCTTCGTTAGTAAGGAGAAGATAAGAAGCAGTGCCAAACCCATCTTCAGAAGCATGTCCAAAATGGTGCATTTGTGCAGACATTATGTGACCAAACCCAGTCGGTTTGATGCACCTGCTTACATTGTAATCCACAAGTAGCTGCGAACGGTCTATCCATTCTTTCCATTGCTGGACATACTTAACTTCCACTTCTTCATCCCATCCATATTTCTCTTTACACGGTTCCCTTAAAATATGTTTAGCAGGCAATATAACTGGTGCTAAAAATCCAAGTGGGTCATATACTGAACTGACCACTGACAGAATACCATGTCATGTAGCGGGCTTATCTATCTGAAACTTGAAACTGTTAGTTTGTGTGCACCATTGAATGCCTAGGGCTCTCTCAATTGGTAACAAATAATGGCTTAAGTCTAAGTCCCTTTGTTCAATAGCCTTGTTTTCTTCAGGAATAGACAACAAGACTGTCCAGCTGTTATTCACCCATTTGGTCAGATGTAATCCTCCTTTGAAACACAGGGTTTGAAGATCTTTGGCCAATTTTATGGCTTGTTCTTCTGTAGCAACTGACTTTAGACAGTCATCAAAGTAGAAATTGTGAAGCACAGTGTTAATTGCTTCTTCAGGAGCTGTGCTTCTTGCATCCTCAGCTGTTCTTCGTAAAGCATAAGAAGCACAACTGGATGAAGAAGTAGCTCCAAGAAGATGTACTTTCATTTTGTATTCCTCTAGTCCATTGTTTAGATTACCTTCAGGCCACCACAGGAAATGAAGAAGATAAGTATCTTCATCTGGAACTTTTACTTGGTAGAACTTTGATTTAATATCTGCCATTAGTGCAATTGGATGCTCTCTAAATCTTGTAAGAACTCCAATGAGAGTGTTAGGTCAGGTCCTTTTCAACAAGTGTTCATTCAGTGAGAACCCTTGGTAAGTGGCTATACAGTCAAAAACCACTGTAATTTTATTTTTCTTTGGATGATATACTCTTTCTGCTTTGAGTGACAACTGTTCTGTGGGTGCTTTAGTAGCATATTCTTATCTAAAATGTCTCATGAAAATTTTGTAATCCTCATGGAATGTCAGGCTCGTTTTAAGTTTTATCTTAAGGCTAATAGTACACTGCTCTGCAATGCGTCTCATGTTTAAAAGGCAAATTAATGCAATAGTTTCCATCCACTAACTTTGCTGACTCTGAGACTATGCGCATGAGCTTAATGTCCTCCTGTGACATTTGCTCTTTCTCTTCACAGGTGCGCTCTGCAAAGTCTATATTGTATTGCTGGAGTAGCATTTCTTCATTAACAATCCATCCAAGAGCTGTCTTCACAGTTTAAGGCCCTGACCTCTGCTCATATGACTTGCCATGGCTCCATGGCTTTAGGGAAATGTGTACCTATTAACAAACCCATTTTTGCCTGTATCTGTGGTAGGTGCACATCCTTGAGGTAAGAGCATCTGGCGATATCCTCTTGCATTGGGATGTTCTCCCGTTTCGCTGGTATAAAGTTCAGTGCGTAAACCTCTGGCAATTTGATAAATATGTTTTTTTCTTCCCCACAAACTTGTAAATCCAATAAAACAGAACAATTTACTAGTTTCTGTTTGTTTGCTTTGTTCCTTTCTACAGTGCTGATGTGGACTTGAACTTTTCTTCCAGGAAGATTTAATTGCTCTTGCAAGCTTTCTGTGCAGAATGTAGCTGTACTGCCAGTCTATTTGAGCATAAGTTTCTACATACAGTGCATCCGGGAAGTATTCACCGCGCATCACTTTTTACACATTTTGTTATGTTACAGCCTTATTCCAAAATAGATTAAATTCATTTTTTTCCTCAGAATTCTACACGGAGCACCCCATAATGACAACGTAAAAAAAGTTTACTTGAGGTTTTTGCAAATTTATTAAAAACAAAACTACTGAAATCACATGTACATAAATATTCACAGCCTTTGCTCAATACTTTGTCGATGCACCTTTGGCATAAATTACAGCCTCAAGTCTTTTTGAATATGATGCCACAAGTTTGGCACACCTATCCTTGGCCAGTTTCACCCATTCATCTTTGCAGCACCTCTCAAGCTCTATCAGGTTGGATGGGAAGCGTCGGTGCACAGCCATTTTAAGAACTCTCCAGAGATGTTCAATCTGATTCAAGTCTGGGCTCTGGCTGGGCCACTCAAGGACATTCACAGAGTTGTCCTGAAGCCACTCCTTTGATATCTTGGCTGTGTGCTTACGGTCATTGTCCTGCTGAAAGATGAACCGTCGCCCCAGTCTGAGGTCAAGAGCGCTCTGGAGCAGGTTTTCATCCAGGATGTCTCTGTATATTGCTGCAGTCATCTTTCCCTTTATCCTAACTAGTCTCCCAGTTCGTGCCGCTGAAAAACATCCCCACAGCATGATGCTGCCACAACCATGCTTCACTGTAGGGATGGTATTGGCCTGGTGATGAGCAGTGCCTGGTTTCCTCCAAACGTGACGCCTGGCATTCACAACAAAGAGTTCAATCTTTGTCTCATCAGACCAGAGAATTTTGTTTCTCATGGTCTGTGAGTCCTTCAGGTGCCTTTTGGCAAACACCAGGCGGGCTGCCATGTGCCTTTTACTAAAGAGTGGCTTCCGTCTGGCCACTCTACCATACAGGTCTGATTGGTGGATTGTTGCAGAGATGGTTGTCCTTCTGGAAGGTTCTCCTCTCTCCACAGAGGACTTCTGGAGCTCTGACAGAGTGACCATCGGGTTCTTGGTGACCTCCCTGACTAAGGCCCTTCTCCCCCGATCGCTCAGTTTAGATGGACGGCCAGCTATAGGAAGAGTCCTGGAGGTTTCAAACTTCTTCCACTTATGGATGATGGAGGCCACTGTGCTCATTGGGACCTTCAAAGCAGCAGACATTTTTCTGTAACCTTCCCCAGATTTGTGTCTCGAGACAATCCTGTCTCGGAGGTCTGCAGACAATTCCTTTGACTTCATGCTTGGCTTGTGCTCTGACATGAACCGTCAACTGTGGGACCTTATGTAGACAGGTGTGTGCCTTTCCAAATCATGTCAAATCAACTGAATTTACCACAGGTGGACTCCAATTAAGCAGCAGAAACATCTCAAGGATGATCAGGGGAAACAGGATGCACCTGAGCTCAATTTGGAGCTTCATGGCAAAGGCTGTGAATACTTATGTACATGTGCTTTCTCAATTTTTTTATTTTTAATAAATTTGCAAAAACCTCAAGTAAACTTTTTTCACGTTGTCATTGTGGGGTGTTGTGTGTAGAATTCTGAGGAAAAAAATGAATTTAATCTATTTTGGAATAAGGCGGTAACATAATGAAATGTGGAAAAACTGATGCGCTGTGAATACTTTCCAGATGCACTGTATCTTTCACTTATTTTTGATTTAACTTTAACTGGGACCTCAGCTAGGACACACTCTTTACTGGCCCTGGTAGCAGTGCATGTTTCTAATGATTCCAAAGAAACATATGAAGAAGAAGAAATATTCTTCTTTTCCGACTTAGTGTGCTCTTTTTTTTACTGGATGTGGCTTTATTGTTGGCACCCATTACTTTATTCATATGCAAAATGACTGGGTGTGACTGAGAATATATTTGACATTTATTTTTTTTTCTACATTGTCTTTATTAAGATGTCCTTGCTTAAGGCAGTTAAAGTATAAACCTTTACATTTCAAAAAGTCAATTCTATTTTCATACTTTAATCTCTGGAACATACTGCATTCAACAAGTGTGTGACTTTTATTGCAAAATAGATAAAAATAAATTTCAGAAAATTTTATATAAATCTGTTTATTTGGTTCTATTTCATTCACTTTATATTTAATTATAAATTAAATTATGTTTATAATCCAACTAATTGATAAATCAACAAAATAATCTGCAGACTAATCGATTATCAAACTAATTATTAGTTGCGGCTCTTGTGTCCAGTTTTCCAAACGTAACTGTAGCACTTAAAACACACACATTAAAACAAGAGCACCTTGCAAGAAAGAAGCTTATTTGTTAGCCATAAGCAGTTACATTTGATTAACATACAAGACATTTGCGATACCAAGATGAAGCAGACAATCATCAGGACTTTTCTTGCATAACACGGGAAAAAAACATCTCTAATTACAGAAGCCATTTGCTGATTGAAATCGGACAAATCACCATTACACACACACTCTGCCAGTGACTATCAACCCACTTCATCACCAGAGTTTGGACATTTGTTTTCTGTTATTTTAGTTATGGTGTGGATGGAGCTCATGGCATTTACTGCAGCAGTAACTTGTTGCCATTCAACATTTATGTTTTGACACTGACTCTCACGTTTAGGCAACCAGGGTCTTTGTGTGCCACTAATTTAAGGAGAAGAATTTCTATCTCATACTAACGGATGAGTCATGTAGGATCTTCCTTTACCAGCCAATGAAGTTCTGTAGCATAGTAATTGCATATGTATGTTGATTAGCATGGTTCATATATGGTTGTTTCAGAGAAGAACCGGGCAGGGCTTGATGCATATTCACAAACACAAATTTAGAATATAATTTTAATCTATAAAGATTAAACTGCACAGAAATGTGAGTTTGCCAGATTTTACAAATATGATTTTTTTGTGGCATACACATTTTCCTGTCTTTAGGCATACACATTTTTTCATGTTCAAAATCATGCAATGTTTTATAAATGAGGCCCCAGAAATCAAATTTATACCCACTGGATTTGCAGTTCTTCACTGCAGATTACTAACCTGCAGTACAGTTTAGTAACATATTGGTACAGCAAGCTCAGACAGGTTCTTCTGCACATATTGCAATAAACACATTTTAACAAAACAACAAATACCATATTTTCAAAATTTTGTAAAGTTTTACTTCCCAGCATAGTTCATTTGATTGTTCTTTGAAAATAGTTCTTAAGAAAAGGGAGTTATTCCAAATTAAATGAAAAGCTCAAATAAAGTATTAATATCATCCTAAGCTAAATCTCCATTGTATTATGCTTTGGTTTTTTATGAAAACCTATTTTATAATTTACATAATGAAAAACAAAAACCCAAATACCATTGGCAAAACTGTTAATTTTTTGTTGATTCACTTGGGTTCTTCAATTCAAGTCCTCCTATTGTATCTATTCTTTTGTTTTTTTTCATTATCTTCCTTTAAAACTGTACATCCTAGCAGGTTCAGTACAATTTTCTAAAGTACCATGCAAAGAGAGAATGATGCTTCTGCGATTGCTGTGGACATTCTTTATTTTACTGGACTGAATTTTCTGAACAAGGTGTATCAAAATGAATTTCTTTTGTATGTGAAAGGGAGCTGATGGGAATGATGATATAACAACTGAGTCAGAAAGTCGGACATGCTCCGACTAGAAATTGTGTAATCTAACATAAGCATAAAGTCATTTTTTCAAAAATGCCCCCTTTTAATCTTTGCTGTCTACTAATTAATTCTGGTTGTTTTGCAATGCAGTTTCCACCCCACCCTCTTAAGCATTATCCCTAATTAAAGTGTTTGAGCTGTCTTTTTTCTCATGTATTTCTTCGTGTATGTATACAAAATTAAAAACTTGGAAAAAAAAATAAATTTACATGTATTGCTTTCATATAACTTATTTTTATAAACCAAATTTATTTTGCCATGACTTATAATTTACTGCTTCCAAATAAATCTTCTATGAACAAAAATGTTTAATGCAGTCGTTCCCGTGGTCAGGTGTAGTGATGTTGCAATTTCATATGGTATGACACGGAACATAAGATAGGAAGGAGAGGTGAGAAAAGGGAATCATTTGGGTTTATTTCACATACTGAATGCTTCTTGTTATGTCATACCATTTTCCTTTCAATTTTATTAATAAAAAATGTATCACAAAAAATATTTTGTATAAAGTTAATTATTCATTTGGAAGCAAGATGGCATATTGGGTATCACTGTCAACTCCGTTTTCCTGAGTTTTGAATTCAAATCTAAGGTTATACATATTCTATGTAGGGTTTGCAGTTTCTCCCTGTCTCTGCACAGCTATTTCTTCAGGTTCGTTAGCTTTTTTCCCAAATCCTAAATATGTATGCTATAGGTTAATTCTGGGTGCCTCAGCTTGGGTGCTCCTGCTGACCCTGAACTAGATAAGTGGTTTAGAAAATGGATGGGCAGATGTCACATTATTTACAAATTATGAAGAATATTACACTGTAATTATACTGTCAGATTTAAGCCATCGACTACTCTATTTTATAACATAGACTGTTTAATTATGTGGTTTTAACAGTAGAATTACAAGAGCCTTTATTTAATAAACATACCAGAAACTGCACACTTGCATGTACGTTATGCACAAGGAGTAGTGTGGTGAAAATCAAAATTGAAAATACAAAAATTAGTTTTGCTTTCATTTATATTTTCTCATTTTCATTTTTCTCTAGCATTCAGGCATTTTTTTTAAACTTTATTTTAGTTTTAATCAACAAAATGATAATTTTCTTCTTCATGATATGTTTTGTATTAGGAATTATCAGGAGCAACACTGACCGATATCAAAATTGCATACTGTATGTGTCCACACTGTTTCAACTAAAAGTATTACTACAATCTAGCTTCTTTGAAAACATACCCATGCATTTGACTCATTCAATTGCTAATTTTTCAACGAGAAGCTGAATACTACTGTTGCTGAATAGCGGAGTGGTAAAATGGGTTAGCTTGTGTTTCAAAAGTTAAGGTTTGACCCTAGCACGAGGAAACTGTATTCACAGTACCACATACATTTTTTTAAATCAATATTATAAAGAATAGGCATTTTATATAAATATAACAGCGAATATCCTGAGGACTACATTGGTTTTTGGCCTTAAAGTGAAACATTATTTACTACAATCAAAATCAACAATAAATCAATAAAATTTAAAGACATTTCTAATATGAAGAAGCAAAATATGGTTAGTAACAACAACTAATAATCCCTATACTGGAGTAGCATAGGAGGCACAGTTCAATTTTAATTTTTTTAAGTGATCAAATCTCCACATTATCTTTCTGAAATTGTCAAAGTGTTGTTTTGCATTAAACACCTTCACATCTTGCCCTCACCACATCTGGCACTTTTCTCATGACCTCAGACTCTTTATTGGATTAAGCACTAGAAAGCGAAGGTGGGGGTATTTCATGGCAGGTTTAACACCAGAATCCCTGAAGCATACGAAAAACGTTATAGATGCTGGGCCATCTAAAATTCCTTTGCACCGCCTCATTAGCGTCTGTTTTGCAAATGTGTTGATCAGCCTGCTATCTCATTCCTGCACCAACTCAGCTGAAATCAGTCAAAAAGTTCTCCCAGCTCTAGTCTGTTTAAGTGTGAGATGCCTTAAATTGTATAGGGTAAATAATATATTGTTATTTGAAATACACACATTTCATATGTGTTTCATGTCTAAAACGATCTAGGTAAATGTAGAATAAAAGGAAATGCAAGGCAAGAAATGTTAAACACAAAACTAAAACAAAAACTTTTTTTCATGTTACAGTAATAATGACAAAATGCTGACATGAAGTATCTGAAATCCAAAAATCAAATAAACACTTTCAGAAAAGGTATAACAAGTGCACCTTTACCTATACTAATAAAAGGCAAAGCCCTCACTGACTGACTCACTGACTAACTGACTGACTCATCACCAATTCTCCAACTTTCCATGTAGGTAGAAGGCTGAAATTTGGCAGGCTCATTCCTTATAGCTTACTTACAAAAGTTAGGCAGGTTTCATTTCGAAATTCTATGCGTAACGGTCATAACTGGAACCTACTTATGTACATATATACGGCCATAGCCTGCAGCTCGGTGGCCGTGTGAGGCGGAGTTGCGTCCCTCATCGTCACGCCTCCCACGTAATTGAGTGTCTGCCCATATAAGGCCGTCCGTCAGCAGCTATCCAATAGACATGCTGCTGCGAAATATTAACGGGTGAAGGACTGTGCATATGCAAATGAAGATGAGATGGTCAGGGATAAAATAGTGTTTGGCACAAACTCAGCAAAAGTGCGAGAGAAACTTTTAAGTGCCGGGTCTTAGCTAACATTAAATAAAGCCGTGGACATCGCAAGATCGCACAAGATAGCACAAGTACAGCCGAGAACCTTCGATGCATGTACTCTGAGAGGCTCACGTGAACTAACTTTGCAGGACTGGGAAAGGTAAACCCGTGCATGCAGTGTGTGATGTCTCAGATAAAGAGGAAGACGAGCTGTTTATTGATACAGTAAGAAAGGAACAACCCTCTGAATCTGAACAAGCCTTTGTAGACGTATCAATAGGAAAGCAAGGTGTAAAGCTTAAGTTTAAATTAAGTTCATAGACACGCTACCACTAAATATTTGCAGGCAAATCCACAACTTAATACTGGGAATGCCTGTTAAACATCTTAGATTGACAAGCACTGATTTGGGTTGTGAACACTTTGATGAATGAAACTTTATCTTTACAACGGCTGACAAACACGGAATATAACTTGAACAAAACACATCCTCGAAATACGAACCTGATTGAAATAAATAATGATAATCAAATCCTTGATGACAGCAACACTCAGTTGACAGTGTATAACAGTGACAAAACAATTACATTAACAATCATGTTACGTTATTTTAAAAATGTTTCCTTTTCTTTTTCATAACTTCTTTAACACACTACTTCTCCGCTGCGAAGTGCTGGTATTTTACTAGTTCAAGAATATAACCAAAAAAAAAAGAAACCATTTAATTTACATGTTGCTGTCAATGAGTTAAAAACCCAACCCCAAATATCAATTGACACAATGAACAAATGCAGGAAATATAAACCATCTATTCCATCGGTGGTAATGGGGAATGTAAACTCATTGGTCAACAAGACGAACAAGCTACAAGCACTATGAAGTTAAAAATCATTGGGTCTATTGAGAGTGCAGTTTATTGCGTCTTACGGAGACATGGCTAACCAACAACCTGCTCCTGATGCAAGCATGGACATTCCAGGGTTCACAACTGTAAGAGACGACAGGGATGCTAAACACTGTGTCAAATGCAAAGTGGAGGTCTTGCACTATTTATTAACATCATATGGAGTAACCTGTAACGGTTAAGGAAACAATTTGGTATTGGGACACTGAACTGTTAGCAGTGGGTGTCCATCCTTACTACATGCCAGGGAGTTTTGTCATGAAATTGTAGTTGTTATTTACATTCCTCCATAGATGGACACTGGGACAGCATGTTACATCATACTCAAAACCATCGAGAGACTGCAGACGCAACACCCTGAGGTTTTCAGTGCCATTTCTGGAAACTTCAATCAGACTATCCTGGACTGGGCTGGATTTCTTTCTAACATTGTGTTGATTGCCCCACCAGAAAGAACAGGACAAATGACCTTTATATGTGAATGTGAGGGATGCTTACCTAGCCACCCCCACTGGGAAAATCTGACAATAATCTTGTTTACATACAGACTCAATACAAGCCTCTAGTTCAAAGACAACTACAAATTGCTTCAGGATATGGTCTCATAAAGCTGAAAATGCTCTTAGGGACTGTTTTGAATCTACCGAGTGGAGTGTTCTGCAGGAACTACATGGAGAGGATATTGAGAAGATTACAAACTGGGTGGCTGGCTATCTGAACTTTTGCTTGGACACTGTTGTTCCTGTTAAATCTGAATGCTGCTTTGCTTTTAATAAGCCCTGGATTACCAATGATGTTAAAAACTTTCTTAACAAGGAGAAGACAGCATTAAAAAAAAGGACCAGGGGGAGCTTAGGAGTGTACAGAAGGATCTTAAGGTTAGACTAAGAGAGGCTAAGGAGTCCTGCAGGAAGATACAGCATATGCTGCAGCAAAAGAACATCAGGGAGGTGTAGGTGGTTATAAAGACCACCACAGGTTATAAGCAAATGAACAGCTGTACAGTGGAAGACCATGTGGAGAGAGTGAAGGAGTACCTCAAAAAAAAACACAAATGGAAGAGACAAGTAAGCTGTTGGCAAGAAAAGGTAAATAACTTTTTTTCCCCCCTCAGGTTCTGCTATCCATAAGGTGTTTCAAGTACAGACTTTGTTAACTACAGGGTTTCAACTTCAGGTTTTTAAACTTTACAATAAATGTAAAGAAAATCTGCTGCTCATTGTAAACTGGAAATGGGCTGCAGTGTGTGCTGCTGGACCATGTCTGTTGAGCTCACTCACTTAAATCTAACATGTTGTCACTTCATTAATGAATCAAATGAAATACAAAAAAAGGAACTAAATTAGATTAGATTAGATTCAACTTTATTGTCATTGTACAGATATAATGAAATGCTGTTTAGCATCTAACCAGAAAGTGCAAAGAGTGGAGTAATGTGCAATAAAGAGTGGGTCCAAATACTGTATTATATTAAAGTGCAATAGACAGTAAGGTAATCTATATGATATTTGAATTTGCAGGTAGTAATATATACAAGGAAGAGTATATACAGGGGGTCCTCGGGTTACAACGTCTCGACATACGACGTTTTGAGTTTACAACGTTCACTCCCATAAAAACTTAAAAAATTGAGACGTGGGAAGGAATAAAAGTAAGGATTTTTTTACACTCATTTTTTCTGTTACTACAGTACAGTATATTTATGTCCTTTTCCTTTTTCAATGGCTTAGTTGTGTTTTTATGTTCTAGATTACGATTTTGCAAATGTGTTAGGATAACTAAGTGACTTTGGCTAAGGGTGTGTTTCGACTTGCACCAAAATTCGGGTTACATCACTGTTGTAGGAACGGAACTGTGTCGTAACCTGAGGACCCAATGTACATAAGAATAATGATCAATAAGTACAGATACATGATATGAATAAATATAGATATGAAATATTTTTATGTACAGAATAGATATATGTAAACAAGTAGAAACAGAGTATAGTAAGAAGTTATAGATATTTACAAAGCTCAGCTATAGAGTAGTAAGGGTTAAGAATTCAGAAAGTGGATGGTGTTATGAAAGAAACTGTTCCTGTGCCAGATGGTGCAGGACCAAAGGCTCTTGTAGAGCCTCCCTGATGGAAGGAGGGTAAACAATTCATGGTGGGTGCCGATGATGTGCTGGGCAGTTTTCACTTCCTGTTGCAAGGACTTCCAGTCAGCTACGGAGCTCCTGCCACACCACACTGTAATGCAGTTTACCAATATACTCTTGACAGTGCAGAGGTAAAAGTTCAACAGAATCTGAGAAGATAGGCAGGCTTTCCTTAGTCTCTGCAAGAAAGTCACTGTTGCACTTTTTTAACCAGACTGGTAGTATTAATTGTCCAAGAAAGGTCCTCAGAGATGTGAACACCCAGGAATTTCAAGCTGGAAACACATTCAACCTCAGTCCCATTTATATGGATGGGAGTGTGTCTGCTGCCTAGTTTTCTGGTAATCCACAATGAGCTCTTTGTTCTTCTGGGTGCTGAAGGCAAGACTTTTGCCAGATGCTGGACCTCCTCTCTGCAGATTGACTCGTTGTTATCACTGATCAGTCCTATTACTGTGGTGTCATCGGTGAACTTTATGATAGACTTGGACCCATATAAAAGGACACAGTCATGGGTGAAGAGGGAGTAGAGGAGTGAGCAGAGTACACAGTCCTGTGGAATTCCAGTATTCAGTATCAGGTTGTGTGGTTGTTTAACCTGACAGACTGGGGTCTGTTGGTTAGAAAGTCCAGTGTCCAACTATAAAGAGAGGTGCTGATGTATACGTTGCAGAGTTTAATTACCAGATTGGAGGGATGATAGTGTTAAACGCAAAGCTAAAAATCAACAAATAACATCCTGACACGGGAGTTGTCACTATCCAGGTGTGTCAGAGTGGAGTGAGGAGGCGAAGATTTGCATGACTGTACTGGGGAAAAATACATGAAAATAGCAACCGTATTACAACTAATTCGCAAAAAAGGGGAGATGCAGAGTGTCGTGCTGCATACATGCTGCCACCATTTTAATGTGTTAATGAACAGATTGAAATACAGAAAGGGATTATCTCTATTTCATAAATCAGCCTAGCGCTCTGAAGAGAAGGTGCAAAATATTAGGGGCTTGGGATCTTCTCACAAAACAACAACAAAAACAACAATTTATTTTTTGTGCCATTTATTGCTTAATCTTGTAATGTGTCACTGAATGGCATGAAAGGCACAATTAAATAAAATGCATTATTAATACTGTTTACAATTTCTACAAAAGAAATTTAAATTGAATATTCTCTATGTAGATGTAAGCCTGAAAAGCACACATCGCATTCACATGTTACTGAAAAATAACAGTTTAAAACCAATAAATGTCTACATGGTTTTCAACTTAAATTCCAAAAATTAGGAAAACAATTGCTAGTGAGCCTTAGCAGGGGATGTGTTTTACTGTTAACACACCATTTAAACCTATACTGCTTCACCAGATGTATTTGCAAGCTAGTGCAATCACGTTTCTGAAATGGTGCAATTGTCCTCAGTGCAGTACAGGAAGAAGACCCAAAGATACTTGGCTGCATCTGTATGTATGAGATGCCTCTTTCAGTCTCTGATTTTAAATTAAGGCTGAAGAGGCATTACTTTAGTCTAACATATCCTGATTAGAGCTGCTGACTAACTGTGGATATTGCATTTCTATATGATAGTCCTTTGGAAAAAAATAAGTAATATAATAATTATGAATGGTAAATAACTCTACTGTAGTCTCTTTCACTTCTTGGTGTCCTGCTGTGGCACTTGGTGCTACTGGTCTACTTCCAAGTTGTCTTTTTGCCCTGCCCATGAAAAGACCTATGAGATACAAGAAACCTTGAAATCAATGGAGTAAAGATTTTGTCATCTTGTCAGATGGCCTAATACAGACTTATACTGTAAAATACCCAGGTGGCCTAGATTTTCAGGACAGTGGCTGCATGTGACGTTTTCTTTTGATTTTTCCTTCCATTTGACTGCAAAGCCAAAAGAGGTTTATTTTCTCCAGAGATCCTGCTGTTTTTCTCTCATCCATTGTCATCTGGCCATAGATGAACTATGTTAATGGCCAGATATGGCAAGGATTTATTTAGTAAATGTTAATCAGTTTTGAACTGCTTTTTAATATTGTGTTTAAAGAAATCTATGCCTTAGACTCATATTTATTAAGTAATACATTTGTAAAGTTTGTAAATTAATTTAGCTGTGAACTTGTTGTAGTGTTTTAAGCCTGCACTCAGTGAGTAGAGCTATACAAAAAGATTTAATTAAAATATAATTTAACTATGGTTCCTGGTAGAATCAAGTGCCACTACTTCTTTCTAAATGATAGAAGACACCATCAAACCTTTTGTTCATTCCATTACTGTTATTATGATCTTTAATCTTGTTTTCAAACTGATTAAATAAAATTAAGTAAATAACAAAGTCCTTTAGGGAAAGGGGAAAAGACTTGTAAAATAAATTAAGTAAAGACTACCTCATATACACAATGCCATAACAAAACAAACAGCCCACTGTCATCTGTTTCCACTATTACTTGATTAAATTATCCATCTTAAGATTCACAGTATGGAAGGGTGAGCATTATAGTAAAATCCTTAGGAGTCCCTAATCAATGAAAATGAACTGAAACCAAGAACTGGTTTAACACATATTCCTGCCCCAAGGACACTCAAATGTATCACCTGCTGTTCTCATTCTGTGCAACCAGAAACAAATTACGTTATTAAATGCTTACTACTGAGCTAATAATAGACCTAATGGTCTGAAAACAGGGCTAATCTAACTGAAATTCCCTACTAAATCCTGAAGGATAACTCAATATAATAATCAGTAAACAATAATTTTGCAATTAACTATCCACACATGGCTAAGCAATACCATTTTTACATGCAGTTCTGGAGTTCATTATTACCTATTATACAAGTTGTTAAAACTCTAAAGAGGATACTTTCCAAACGCCAAACCAGTTTATTGCCAGAGGAATGAGAAAGTAAAGAGCTACCTTTCTGACATATTGATATAACTGCAGTAATAAAAAGAATATAAAAAAACTGTTTTGAACTCATAAGATCTTTGAACACAGAAATTTTTGCTTTAAAATGTGATTTTTTTTTTTAATTCAGAAGTGTTCCTATGAATAAAAACGTTGTTATTTAAGCAGTGAAAGTCTCACTAAGTGTCCATGAAAAAATACATACAGCACATACACTAAAAACAAAATTTCTTCCTTTAAACTAAAGTGACATGATCAAAAATTTCCCCTGAATTCAAATAAAACAAAAGCGATTATGTCTCACATCAGACATTTTGGTTAATTTATTTTTATTTTGTAAATTATACCACCATTTCTTGCTAGTATAAAATATTAGAAAGGTAACTTAGAAAACACTGATTACCCCTAATATGAAAAGATTATAAAAGAATTAAACTCCTGATAACAAGGAAACACAAAACTACATCATAGTCTTACAATTTCAAAAACAATTGCTTTAAATGTATTATTTTTGGGAACAGGAAATTGTAAAAAAAAAAAAAATGTGTGAGTGGACATTTCTTGTGGGGAGGGCTTCTGTTCACTTTCTCCGATGTAGAACCCTCATCCTCATCCAATTTCACCTCTGTTATAACACGTCTTTAATTGAAAACAGCAGTGTCAGATTGGGCACAGCGCAAACTTGACTAAGAGGATAAAAGTGAATAATAAAACAAAACCTTAACTTTAAGAAGTACCATAAATTTACACCAGCTGTTACAGACTCAAATAGATCAAATGTATGTTTTTATTCTATATTTGATTCTATAATCAAAACAGTTAATGCGTAAAGGCCTTGGGATCCAACCCACAACTTCTCGACTTGGAGAAAGTCGTTTTTACCTCTGCACCAGCCAAGCAGACATATATGTCTGTGTTTGTGCCGTAGCCTATCCCAATTTCTTTTACTTTGATTAAATTCTAGAAAAAAGAGCACTTGCCTTGTTATATCTGTGCCTTTTGTGAAAGTGTTTATTTGATATTTGGACTTCAGTCTTCACACATTATGCACTTCACACCAACATTTTGCCAATTATTAGTACAACATGAAAAAAAATTCTGTTTTAGTTGTGTTCAACATTTCTTGCCTCGTATTTCCTGTCATCCAAGATTAACACGGATCATTGCAGACATGGAACACACAAGAAATGTATGTGTTCCAAATATGATATATTATTTACCCTATACAATTCAAGGCACCTCACGCCCAGATAAATAGACTTGACTTGGGAGAACTTTGTGTACGACTAAAGCTCCGTCTGAGGAAGGGATGGGAGAGCAGGCTGCCAGCGCTGATTGACACATTTGCAAAACAAAGGACACTGTTGAGGAGGTGTGAGGGAATTTTAGGTGGCCGAGTTTTTTCGTAGGCTTCAGGGATTCTAGTGTTAAGCAAGACATGACATAAAATAAATATATAATATCCAACCAAAAGAATCAATGTTAACTAAACTTTACAGCTCCCAAGCACAAAGTCCTGAAAATTTCAAAAAATATATACCACCTAGAGGGGGAAAATACGAAAAGTAACATAGGCAAAAACACAGACACTTTATAAATAAAACAATTTATTATTCAAAAAGCTCAGAACAAAAAATAAGCTCCGTGGAGCACAAAAAGTAGCTGCCTGAGAACGCAAACAATCCAAACGAACGTGGCCCAAATGTAAAATCTGCAAACAAGTCAAAAAACACAACTGTTTTGTCCATACGCCATGTTTTAGTGTGAAATCTACGCACAGCGTTATGCATGAGGCCCCAGGAAACTACCACCCCAGGAAACTACCATAATCATCATCAATGTTACAAAGGAACCAAAAACAAACAAGAAAGGCATAAGAACTGCATATAAACCCAAACCAGGGAAAGAACCTGGCCTGGTATAGGAAAAGTTTCTTTCTTTAATTAATTTGTCAATTTCTGTGACAGTTTTGGCAGCCAACATGGGAGGTTAAAACATATTCTTTTGAGGATAAGGTGTTGGGATCAATCCCAAGCTGTTACAATAGGAGTGTTTTGTGTCTGGTGAGTTAGGGTTAGTTTTAGTGTAGTTACGTTAGGGATTGGAGATTGCGGTTCGATTAGTTCGCCAGCAATTTTTTAATAGGTCACTCAAAGGAAGAGAGTAAAGACACACTTCCTCCTGCCAGATTACTGACTTAAAGAGATTTAATCGAACTTGTCCTGGTAGAGAAAAACATTCCTTAATTAACAGGTCAATTTCTACCACAGCGTAAAACTAAGGAAAAGCCATAGCCATGTGAAAAATGTACAGAGAACATGTGAGAGATTACAACAACAACAACAACATTTATTTATATAGCACATTTTCATACAAACAGTAGCTCAAAGTGCTTTACATATTAAAGAATAGAAAAATGAAAGACATAATTATAAAAAATAAATCAACAATAACATCGAATAAGAGTAAGGTTCAATGGCCAGGGGGGACAGAAAAAACAAAAAAAACTCCAGACGGCTGGAGAAAAAATAAAATCTGTAGATTAGATTCAACACTCGTAATCGTGTTATAATGCCACCCATAAACAGAAACATAAAATGGAAATACCAATAACATTCTTTACTTTACATATACTTGTAAAATAATGTAGTCATTTGGATTATTCTTGACTTTGCTTTGTTCAATCCTCAATGTATATAATTGAGAGTCGCTAGAGTAGTTCAGAGTCATATGGGGGCTATCATAACAGCATCAGATTCAGAGCAGGAATCAGTCTTGAACAGGGCACCAATACATACCCTAGGACTAAATCAGAAAGGTAATTCAATGCACTATGTATGTCTTTTATAACTAAAACCAAAGTACCTGATGAAAAACCTACTTGTCTGTGGGAAACATGTTCAAAATCCACAGGCACCATATCTGTGGGCTCAAAATGGAAACTAAAACTCCACAGTGCCACCATACATGGAAGAAAGTATTCAACAAAAACCAATTATAAAACAGTGCATACATTTTGCTAATTTAAAGTAAATAAAATAAACTTTATTGTACTTTGTATAAAATACTTAATTTAAGTGTTATCCCACTGCATTAGTACAAAAAACAAGTTATTTAAAAAATATTTAAAGCCCAGTGGGTTATTCAAATGTAATGTGCACAAGAAAATACTCTGGCTAGAAGAAACCTTCAAGATGCAAAGTTACAAAAAAAACATTTTACCTCATTAGTTGGCTCAGGCTAATTTTATTATCCAAGAAATGAACTAAACGTAACATTACGATATTCTGAATTTCCTGTCCCTTTAATCTGAAAAATGCAGAACACAGCTTTTCCACTAAGACCAACTACTGTTACCCACTCAAAATAGGGTTCCACCCTGCATGAGGTCTACATTACACCATCTAAATAACACCTGAATCCACCATTACTTGATTTAATTAACCAGCATAATGTGAACACGAAAAAATGTATTTAATTCACCAAAGAAACTCATTTGGGGACTAGTGGAAGTAATGGCAGTGTAAGGAAATACTTAAGAGGTCTAATGGTTTGTAAACTATGACGGGTCATACTAAGGGAGAGTCTTAGTGTGACACACCTGACTCCTACTCCAAGCTGGAATTAACACTGAGAATAAAATCTTAATGTATTATGACCTAATGATACCAGAGAAAAATAATTGACTACAGCAAACATAGAAGTTGAAAAACATTCTGTAATCACTGCATTTACTTTCATTTGATTGTCAGCTCTCAAAAGCTAAATGACTGGTCATTTTCTTGATGTATCTTTGCACAAAGAAGGCATGTTTCACATTGATAAACATAAATTATCACAATAAGAGTCACTTCATTTCAGTTTACTGAAACCAAATGGTACAAAGTGCTGCAATACATTTGCTGAAACGAAAAATTATTTTTCAATGACAAACCTATTGTATAATCACAGAAATAATGCACCAAAATCCTGTTTTTGGCATTACTTAGGTGTCAGGCTGTAAAAAGAAAATAAGAGAAGAAGCCAACCTAAAATGATGCATGATCAAAAATTTCTTTAACATAAAGAGTAAATATAACATTTGAAATAAAACAAATCAAACTACTTACCAATAAGCATCAGCGTACCAACAGCCAGTCCACCACCTAATGTTAAGGAGAAAGAAAATATAATACCTAAACCTTCTTATACACAGTATAATGAAATCTTAAAAAGATAACTTTTTGAATTGCAGCTCTAAAGCAGTAACACAAGTTTTATTTCTAATGTAAAAAGCTGTAAAACATTTACAGACATGTCAAATTATGCCTAATAAGGAAAATAAGTTATGTTTAATTTGAATATCAGAAGATGATTTTATTAAATAAAAGCTTTGAACCTTTACATTGAACTCTGAATTACTATTATTATTATTACTACAGTGTTTTCCATAAACAGCCTGGAACTTTTTCTGTATAATTCCACAAGCAAATAAGCAGTGGTGTGTGCAAAGTTGATTTTATTTTAAATGACAAATCTTTCTAATGTAGCCTAAGAAGTAACCAATTAGCCTTGGACTCGCAAATGAGGCTACATATTTATACATCTTATGTTAGATGTATTTTTTTTGCTAAATGAATGTACAATCTCTAAGGTATAATGAGACAATCCAAGTATGTTAGCTGCATAATAATCATCCAAAATCTGTCACCACTTAAGTGATTTAAGTTAGAAAAACTGTTCTACATATAATAAAGATTCAAAACTGTAAAACCAGGGGTCCATAAAAAATATCCTTTGGTCTATAAAAACCAATAAATAGAATTATTAAAAACACAAAGGATATTAAATACAAAAGAAAACATAAAGAGAGACTGGTTGGGATCATGCACCGATAGCACGTTGTCACACCCACCACACAACAAACCACCGGGATTGGGACCCAAGTGCAACGATGACACTTCAGCACCACACTGGAACATTGTGAGAAGCTTTTTTACGGTGACTGGAGTGCCAATCCTGCCACCAGCCCCCAAGTCTTTTCTGTAATTTGGAGGACCTGCTTGCAGGGCTGGATGCAGATTAACATCACACCCAGGACAAAACAATTGTAGGTTTAGGGCATTGCTAAAGGGCCCAACGGAGTAGAGTCACTTCTGGTGTTTACGGGATTCAAACTAGAAACCTTCCGATTGCCAGCACAGATCCCTAACCTCAGAGCCAAGAACTAATTGTAATTTCTAACAAAATGATTTATGCATTTTTTAACAGGAAATGAATCATTCATTTGAAATACTTTATTAAAGTTAATAAAACAGAGCTATATAATTTACTTTTACAAATCAGCAACTGTTATTGAGAAAGGATCTTTAAAAAAATAAAAATCACCTGGCCAAAAAAGTGTGTCACTACTGAAAGATAATGCTTGAAAAAGAAACAACAAAAATACTTTTTGCACTTCCACTTAAAAGGAGTATATAAAGAAATAAATGATAGTAGTAGGTGGTTTAATGTGGAAAGTAAATTTTAGAGCTAATCAAGCCATCTTGGTGGAGGTAAACTTTTAAGATGTCAAAGCTGGCATGTCTTGACATTATTGGAGGTGAACTTTTAAGATGGATATACACATCAGTGGTAAATTAATCATCCAGGTATAAAGAGTATAGCAGAGAAGGTTATACATGGAATGAGGTCTTAACTTGAGTCCATCAGGGATCTGTATTTAGGCCATTACTTTTTCTAATTTGTATTAATGATGTAGATTTTGAATTTGTAAACACACAAACAACAAAATTTGAAACAATCAGATAGCAGCTGCAAAAATTCAAAAAGACCTTGTTGATATTCAAAATTGGGTAAATATTTGAAATATAAGTTTAATGCAGTCGACTGCAAAGTACTACATGCAGGTGAAAGGAAACTTAAGGTCAAATACAAGACGGCTAATGCAGGCTTACTTTACAGGAAGAAGAATCTAAAAAGGGCTTGTGAATTTACATTGGTACCACATTTCAACAGTCTAGGTAATGTAAAGAGCCAGCTGAAAAGGAAAATAAAATGTTACATTACATTGTAAAAACAATTAACAGAAATCAAGGGATGTTATGCCAAAATGTATAATGCGATAGTGACACCACATCTGAAGGATAGTGTGTAGGTTTAGTCACAGACAGCCTACACAGCAGCCAAGTACGTGGGGAGACTTCAGTACACGGTTATACTCTAAGAGGCTCTGACATTTAACCTCTTTTGGTACTGTTGTATTATAGCCCCGCCACAAGCAAGAGAAAAAAATGTATCGTTATTTACATACATTTATTTACAAAACAAAAACAAGAATATGTAAATTTAGATTTTTAATTACTTCTGTCGATATGTTTCTAATTTCGCTAAGGTATAACATCGTTGAGCTTAGTTCTCCACAGGAATTCGAACAAAGGAGAAGCGCTATCAAGGGCTGAGTAGCGGGGTTATAACAAAGGTGTACCCTTCTTTATACTTAGCAGGGAAGGACGCCAAAAGATCTAATCCAGGTCTGCAAAACTCTCAAATTTATTGATGATGCTGATATATCAGAATTCTTTAAGTTACTGTAAATAGTGAATAAGACAATCGGGAATACTGGTGGAAATTAAGTGAAAATGCATGTAAAACAGATTTTGGAAGCATTCTACCAGATTAAGGTTTGTGGGTATCTTCAAGAAACCACAAAGTTATGTAGTTGAAGCAAAAATGTTCACAACTCGTACCAAGTACCTGAATAATATATTGCAACAACTTAAGTTACTAACAACGCTACCGATTTGACGAACTGAAGGGTTGCTTCTTGTTTTTCAAATTTATTATGCCAATTTTGAGTGTCCAGTCAACTAGCATGCATTTCTTTTGGTTGTGAAAGGAAAATCAATCCGTTTTACAATTAATATATACAATTTCAATGACAGGCACGCATGTTTCTAAACAGTTGTTTATGTAAAAAGTGTACACTGAACAGAAATCAATGTTATATCGACAACTACAAGTAAGTGATACACTATTTAAATTAGAGGAAATGTCCAATTCTGGTCCAGAAGTGGATCAGCGGCAGGTGGGATTCATTTCAGAAAGGATGGTATGAAGCAGAATGCCAAATTTGTAAACTTACTGGCGCGAAAGGGAACAGAAAACAGGTTAATTAACGGGTTAACCTAAATTACTGGACGAATTCAGGTTAGTGGCTCATACAGCAATATCTCAAAATGTTACTCAGCTTGTCAGTACTCAAACAATACATGTGTAGTTTAGATGTAATGTGTAAGTTACAAAATGAGACATATGAGATGTCAGCCTGTAACAAATAAAGAACAAAGCCAACGAAACCGGCGTTTTATTAGCATTAACAGACAAGTGATTCACAGAAAATCCACAAGAAATGTCGAAATACCGCTTCATGCAATAAATATTGTTTTTGCTGCAAACCTGCAACTAACCTATCACATAATCGAGAGATGTAGTTCCAGTGGACACGAGAAGCTGTCCATTTTGAAAAGAAGGTCTGGTCCCCGGGATGGAGAGGAGTTTACTCCTAGATTTTTTCTGAAAACTTGTTGTGTTCATTTCCACGTTCAAACGAGCATTACTTATCCCTGTCATGCTCTGTACGGGGATCGCCATGTTCGTTGAAACTGTTTACAGTCTGTGAAGCGTTGGGCCAATCAGAACAGGAAGTGAAGAAAATCTAGCCAATTGAGTCTTTGCTTGTTGGACGTTTAGTCTCACGTGGTATTTGTTGTGAGTGTAGCGGTCGGATTTGGCATATGTGTCTTGTCAATTACTTTTACAATATTTAAATTATTCCTTACACGCTGTTATTTTTCACACAAGAGGAGCAGGTGAGTTTTTGTTTAGTATGTAAGCCTATTATGTTTTTCAAGTAATCGATAATCATCTTCAGTGTAGAGAAAAGTCAATCAAAACGACACCTTTTATTGGCTAACTAATAAGATTACAATATACAAGCTTTCGAGGCAACTCGGGCCCCTTCTTCAGGCAAGATGCAATACAGAAAGTGGAGTTCCCTGTGTTTATATGCACACTAGGACAAGAAACAACATTGGTAAATCTTTAAGTGAGAAATCTTAAATGTAAAAAATAATAGATTCCTTCAGTCTAGGGTTCATTTAACAATAGAGAAGAACAATGTGTGGTCAAGATCTTAGGATAAGATAACTGTCCAACAAAGTCTTTTGAAGTTCTGTATGTTATGTGCATTACATGTACCTCACTTGCTAAACTTTGTGTGAATAATATGGGGAATTTCAAACAGCTATCAGTATGAGCGAAGTGCTTGAATTTCATTTCTAAATGAATTTTAAAGAGGCATTCATTCTTTCCCTTGAATGCGTACTTGCGTTATAAGGTAAACCAGGACTAAGCATGAGACTCCAGTGAATGACTTAAGGCCCAATAGAAACGTTACTGATGTACTGGGGTAACTCAATGGGCACCTTTAGGATATTGTTGATATGCAGATATTTTGAAAATATATTATAGGTACCTTTATGTCCCAACGTGTAGTTTTTCTGTATAGAAATAGTTAATAGGAACAGTCGAAATCTCGCTTTTTACGTGTGAGAACGGTTAATGAAATATTGTACAACACTACAGTGATATGTGTAGGTATATACTCCATCCCAAAACAATTAAATAAAAGAAAGTAATAACAATATTATAACAGTTGTGTAATACTTTTAGGTACCCACATTTTACAATAGCCAGAGCACTGCGAGATGTAATTACAAATTTATTATTGCATGTGAAAAAGTCTGAAAATGCTGATATATTATAACCCTGTACGACAAGCCAGCAAACAAAGATCAGGTAGACTATAGTTCTGCTGATTTCCACGGGCAATTTGATAATTGAAACAATTAACATACCAGAACTGTAAAACAACTATAACTTAAAATTTCCCCACGCTGAAGTTAGCTCCTTATTCGGCTAATGTTGAATATGTGACTGGTTTGCACAAGCTGTGTGAATAAGCTGCCTGGAAGAAGCTGCGAATAATTAGCTAACTTAAGCTTCATTAAAATATAAAAAAAATGCTCATAAAAACATTACAAATTTCCAAAGATGACTGAGAAAGCAGTAGTGCTGGGGATGTCACGATACTAAAATCGTTCGATACCAAATACCAGTGAAATTTCACGATATTCGATTCCCATTCAATTCAAAAACAGAAATCCCACTCAACAGCATTTTATTAAAAGTACCTCCATTGTTCAAAGGGCCAATATTGTGCCATTTTCTGTAATGGACAGTAAAATATATAAATATTCATAGTAACATTAAAACAGTAGTATGTCCAACAAGTAGTTACCCAGCTGTAATTTAAGTGAAATTGAGTTGCCATTCATGAATTTGAAAATAAAATGCAGGCAAGGCCAGACCAACCACTGGCCCCAGGATTTCTAAACTCAAAAGGCCGCCCACCTTACCACACGGCAGTACCCCAACCAGTCACTTGCATGTACTCAAACATTTTAAACATTTTATATGTCAATAATAAATCGGGCACAGATATTGAAGTAGAAAATATAACTCCAAAACTTTACAGTTGGTGAAGCTTAGCTTCTAGTTTGTTCACTGTGTTGGCCTCTTTTGTAAGTCGCTTTGGATAAAAGCTTTTTTAATTATTTAGGTTTTTTTTGCCATTTTCTAATTTGACCTTTTATTTTCTTTTTTAGTTTTTATTTAGTTTTAGTTTCTTTGCATCTAGCTTTTGTCACATTTTATTAGTTTTGTATTACTCACCAAAAATGTTTGCACAGATGCGAGTGTAAAAATGCAGTTTTCTTTATACTTGTCAAATTGTTTATCATTCATGTTTTACCTGTCAACTTAATACTTACAATTCTACGGTCTGTGGCAGAAGTCAATTTCCTTATGATAATGTGACAGTTCAAGGCTTCCAGTATTGTGAAACAAATACAAGCATCAAGAATACTAGTGTGCATTGATCTCATTCGTTACTTTACCCTGCAACAAGTTTAGGCAAATGGTTATTTAATTTCAAAACCGCTTTCTTGTTTTATTTGTTAAATTCCTTTTTTGATCAGATCACTACACACACCTATACTCATATTTTATATTTATTTTTGATATTTCCTGATGTTAACTATGTGTACTCTACCCATTTCAAAACATTGAATGTGTAATTTTTTCAGGGAGTTCTTGGTTATTTTTTAAAATACTGTTGAAGTCACTGCTTGAACTGTATTAATAACATTAATAGCAGAAGTAGAAGTAAAATGTTTTTCATGTATATAATGCATTTCTACAAGCATGTTATTTATATTAAATACCGAACACCTGTTATAGCAACATCTCAGATCATTCACGTAATGAGCAACATGTAATACATGGGTAGCTCCCTGTGAACCTAAACTGGGAGGATGTAATTTAACAATATACATTTTTTGTTATTAAGAGTGCTCAATCTAATGTCCAGCTGTAAAGTAATACCTGAATATAGGCACACTCAGTCCACATGCACATTGGAAATACATGCAAACTTCACAGACACTGACAAAACTAGCCATCAAACCTAACATTGCATTTTATTTATATAACACCTTTTTCATGTGAAAGCACTTCACAGATGTTCCAGGGAATGCAATAGGAATAAAAGCAGAGATGATGTTAATAACACAGGATACAAGCTAATATTAAACATTAAACACCAAATAATAGCTAAATATTTGAAAGCCAAAGTTCTGAATTAGATTAAGAAACAAACAGGAAAAGAGAAGAAAGTCTTGAAAAAATAAGATTTTTTTTCTGTTACATGTAGGAATATATAGTACAATCACCTTTAGTCATAAGGAACAATGAATAGGATCAGAGCGGATTTCGTTACCAGTTTCGCAGCCAAATGCTAGAAGGACATCAGCCATTCAATGGCTATTCATATCCTGTTTAGTTCAAATCTAATAATTCCAGCCAGACCTCTGCACTGCTGCAAAGTAAAGTCTCAGACAAAGTTGCTTCATTTAGAGATTCATACTCCTCAGTGTTGTTTTTTTGTCATTTTTCTGTGACAGATCAAGATTGCAGTCTAAAATGAATCATATAGTCCTTTATTACTGATGACCCATATGTTACTCAAGACTTAGTTAGATAAAGAAAAGAAAGTTCATTGCACACAGTATTTCATATAGAACAGATTTCGTACATTATTGTAGTTAAAACAGACACTGAGTGGGATGGATTATTTTGGAATTAAGAATGCTGATGAGCCCCCAAGCACAGCCTGGTGACTTCATGATTCCCTGTTAAAAACTTTGCAATACAACAGCACTCTAAATATATTAACAGGGGTTAAAATATAAGTAATCAATGCAAACCTTAGTGTTTCGAGCATTAACATTTGCAATACACCATCTATTGGAATTCATTTTGTAATGCAGGTAGTAATAATATGCATTATTACAAATGTTTGTGATGTGCCACCTGTTGGAATAACAAATGCAGTACATTTTATTATTACAAATGTTTGCAATGTGCCTTCTATTGGTATGGCAGAGACATAGCAACCGGATGGATACAAAGGCACAAAGATACTTTTTTATAAGGTGAACTGCTGCAGTCCAATCATTTGGTATTGATTTAGCTTTTAATATAGTGAGGTTCATCATAATAGTGTGAATGGAACTCTCTTCCCATGTTGAAGCATCTTTACTAATAGTCTGATTATAGCTAATGTAGACATGTCGACTTGCTTGATGATTTTGATTGTGAATCTGTCACTGCAATGGTACCACCAGCAAACTATCAACAATTATGTGAAAAAGTATAAAATACCTGAAATTGCTACCTCCTTTAATCTATAAGGGTAACATTTTTTCCACTGTAAATACTGACTGAATTCAAAGCATGAGGGTGAATATTTAAGCTTGACAAATCCTCCATTACTCTAATTTCATAGCTATGTATCTGTATCTGTCAAAATAACATGTACCACATTTTAAGCACATTTTCTTTGAATTGTGGTGAAAGCCGACTACAACTCACTGACAATGGGGCATTTGTGACTGATAGTCAGTTATGAATTCCACAGAATAAGTCATTGACAGATGATGAGGCTTTGGTATTTGATCTGAATTTTGGAAAGGAAAGTTGACTGGTGGCTGAAATAACTAACAAAATCCACAGATTCTGACTCACACAGCAAAGAGTACTTGCACATGCACAAAAAACAATGTTCTTTTCTAAACTAATATTACGAGTATGTGGTTTTAAATAATATTTAACAAATATACCAGTAACTGCAGGCTTCCATATACAGTGGGTATGGAAAGTATTCAGACCCCCTTCAATTTTTCACTCTTTGTTATTTTGCAGCCATTTGCTAAAATCATTTAAATTAATTGTTTTCCTCATTAATGTACACACAGCACCCCATATTGACAGACAAAAAAAAGAATTTTTGAAATTGTTGCAGATTTATTAAAAAAGAAAAACTGAAATATCACATGGTCCTAAGTATTCAGACCCTTTGCTGTGACACTCATATATTTAACTCAGGTGCTTTCCATTTCTTCTGATCATCCTTGAGATCACCTTCATTTGAGTCCAGCTGTGTTGATTATACTGATTGGACTTGATTAGGAAAGCCACACACCTGTCTATATAAGACCTTACAGCTCACAATGCATGTCAGAGCAAATGAGAATCATGAGGTCAAAGGAACTGCCTGAAGAGCTCAGAGACAGAATTGTGGCAAGGCACAGATCTGGCCAAGGTTACAAAAAAATTTCTGCTGCACTTAAGGTTCCCAAGAGCACAGTGGCCTCCATAATCCTTAAATGGAAGACGTTTGGGATGACCAGAACCCTTCCTAAAGCTGGCCGTCCAGCCAAGCTAAGCTACCGGGGGAGAAGAGCCTTGGTGAGAGAGGTAAAGAAGAACCCAAAGATCACTTTGGCTGAGCTCCAGAGATGCAGTCAGGAGATGGGAGAAAGTTGTAGATAGTCAACCATCACTGCAGCCCTCCACCAGTCAGGGCCTTATGGCAGAGTGGCCTGTCGGAAGCCTCTCCTCAGTGTAAGACTCATGACAGCCCGCATGGAGTTTGCTAAAAGACACCTGAAGGACTCTGAGATGGTGAGAAATAGGATTCTCTGGTCTGATGAGACCAAGATAGAACTTTTTGGCCTTAATTCTAAGCGGTATGTGTGGAGACAACCAGGCACTGCTCATCACTTGTCCAATACAGTCCCCACAGTGAAGCATGGCGGTGGAAGCATCATGCTGTTGGGGGTGTTTTTCAGCTGCAGGGACAGGACGACTGGTTGCAATTGAGGGAAAGATGAATGCGGCCAAGTACAGGGATATCCTGGACAAAAACCTTCTCCAGAGTGCTAAGGACCTCAGACTGGGCCGAAGGTTTACCTTCCAACAAGACAATGACCTTAAGCACACAGTTAAAATAATGAAGGAGTGGCTTCACAACAACTCTGTTACTGTTCTTGAATGGCCCAGCCAGAACCCTGACTTAAACCCAATTGAGCATCTCTGGAGAGACCTAAAAATGGCTGTCCACCAACGTTTACCATCCAACCTGACAGAACTGGAGAGGATCTGCAAGGAGGAATGGCAGAGGATCCCCAAATCCAGGTGTGAAAAACTTGTTGCATCTTTCCCAAGAAGACTCATGGCTGTATTAGCTCAAAAGGGTGCTTCTACTAAATACTGAGCAAAGGGTCTGAATACTTAGGACCATGTGATATTTCAGTTTTTCTTTTTTAATAAATCTGCAACATTTTTAAAAAATTATTTTTTTTGTCTGTCAATATGGGGTGCTGTGTGTACATTAATGAGGGAAAAAAATAATTTAAATGATTTTAGCAAATGGCTGCAATATAACAAAGAGTGAAAAATTGAAGGAGGTCTGAATACTTTCCGTACCCACTGTATATTATGCACAAAGAATAGTGTCGTAAAAATTACAAAAACTAACTTTTTTATAGTTTTTATTTTTATTTCTAGTTTTCAGACTTTTTTCAGTTATATTTTAGTTTTAGTTAATGAAATTATTTTTATCAACATGTTTTCATTAATGGGAGTAATACTAGAGTGCAACATCACATCTGCGGAAAATCAACTTTTTTCTTAAAGAGCAGTTAAAATATCATTAAACTTGAAAAGTTTTTAAAAGGTGGCACTTTATGGCAAAAGGTTGATATGTAACTGATAGTTTTGGGGTCACATATTACCAGTAAATAAGTAGAAGACTGTTCATTTGGATTTTGTCTTGTTTGTTGTGTCTTTTCTTCTGCAGTGGTCTCATTGCCTTTCACATTATTCTTCATGTATACTATATGTCAGTGTTGCTGTTAAAGCTGCTAGAAGTGGTCATATTAGGCATTCCATGACTATGTTAGACTCGTGCGTCTCAACTGAAATACAGTATGTATGGCTTGTTCAAATTGCCATTTATTTTTATTTTAATTACTATTTTAAAAATGCAAATGTCAGGTATAGTTTTTTGTCAAAACCATGTCTTTTGCTTCTGTGTATTTAATTTTTCCTTTCCCTGCACCACTGGGCCCTCATTTTGAATGAACACCCATTTTCTCTTTTTCTCCTTTCTCTGGCAAAATTCCATAAAAGTGACCTATTAGGCATGTGGTCTAATGTTGCCATTTCACTTCTAATTTTTATTGAAAACTTTTTTATTCAGCTCTGATTGGATAGATTTGTAATTGTGAGAATTGATGTGGGGTAAGGCTGTGTGCCGGACAGCAGGTTGCTGTCAGTGCTCATCAGTGAAAACCTTGATAATTTTTGTTCCTGGGCAATATTTTTTCTCTATCGTATGCAAAAGCCCCTTTGCAAGCAAAGTCCCAGGGCACGTACCTGAGTCACTTTGATGGTAGATTCGGTCACGAATACTGGACTTGAGTTTTAATGTGTAATAAACATTAGGGATTCACCAGTGTAATAGAAAATATGGATTTTTTTTTTAAGTTTTGGAGGATTTCAGCATAGGCTTTATATTAAGGATGATATCATGGACTACCTGATTTATCTCACCATGTTATTCCGTGACATTTTCCCTCTAGTAACTGAAAAATACTGCTTAAAATAATACTAAAAATAAAAATGGAAACATTATATCTGTACTGTTACATTTAGTCAATTCCAGCATATTTCCATTTAAACAAACTCCTTAAAGCTGTTTTTGTAACAGCATGTCTATAAAATCTGGTTTGTCAGAGAATCATTCAAGTAGACTTGCAATATTTGATATTAAAGTATTTATATTTTTATCATTAGCTGGTTAATAAACTTAATGAAAAGTAGTATTTAGCAGATGAGTCAAGTTCATTCAAATTTCAAATGTAACAATATCTTGATGCTTTCATTTTCTAAATCTTTCCATGGTTTGTTTAATCCAGACTTTAAGGCTTCCCTTGTAAAATCAGACTTGTCAGTTTTACACGAATCCATTATTTCAGAACTCTTGTAAAACAGCCTTTGTTTTTTTTTTTTTTGTTTTTTTTTTCCCAAATATTTTATATGATTAATCAGACTTTGTTATTGATTACCTTTGTTTACAAACCCAAAATTTGAATATATAGTTGTGCTGATACAAATTGCTTACCCTGGCAGAATTTGCAAAATATGTACCGTACTTTAAAGAACACTGATCAGACAAAATACATTTCATTTACTTATAGTTCAACTATAAGGCATCACAGAACAGCACAACCATTAAACAAAACATAGTAATGAGGAAAATAATGAGATGGTTCCTGTTCAAAGTTTGCATACCCTTAGTTCTTACTATTGTTTATTGCCCCCTTTAGCATCTATGATAGCATGCAGTCTTTTGGGATAGTTGTGGATGATGCCCTTGATTTTTCTCAGGTGGTAGGGCTGCCCATTCTCCTTGGTGAAAAGCCTCCAGGTCTAGTAAATTCTTGGGTTGCCTTGCATGAACTGTACGTTTGAGATCTTTCAAAAGTGGTTCAATGAAATGGAGGTCAGGAGACTGTGATGGCCACTCCTGCATATTAAATTTTTTTTGCTGTATCTACTGAAGGGTCAACTGGGCCTTTTGTTTTGGATCATTATCATGATGGGAGATCCATGTGCGTTCCATGTGCAGCTTCCAGAGTGATGAATGCAAGTCCTCCTCCAGTATTTTCCAGTAATATGCTACATTCACCTTACCATTAATTTTCATTGCTACCTGTGCTGCTGTAGTTCACACACCCCCAGAACATCAGAGATCCATCTCAATGCTTCACAGTATGTTTGGTGTACTTTTCATCATGGGCTATGTTACATCCTCTCCAAACATAGTGTTTATAGTTATGACCATACCAACAACAACATTTATTTATATAGCACATTTTAATACAAATGGTGTAGCTCAAAATGTTTTACAAGATGATGAAAGAAAAGTTTATAAAAAACAAAAATAAGATTAGGCTGTACAAAGTAACAAAGAATAAAGTAAGGTCCGATGGCTGGGAGAACAGAAAAAACAACACACACAAAAAAAAAAACTCCAGATGGACTGGAGGAAAAAAAAAAGCAAAATCTGCATGAGTTCCAAGGCCACGAGACCGCCAAATACCCACTGGGAATTCTGGGTTTTCAGGCTTCACATGAAAGAATTTGACAATGATGGTCATGTGGACATCTACGGTATTGCGTTCAGCCCATCAATGTAGGGACTGCAAGGTGCCTTGATCAGGTAGTGGTGGCACAGATCGCCACCCAAGAAAACATGAAAAAGAACAGCAGAGAAAGGTAAGGATTAGTATGGATGGTGGAGTCATGAAGAAAATAATTCAATGCATATATAGTTTATCAGGGTTACACTAAAATGTACCTATGAAAAAGCCATGTTAAAATAATGGGTTTTTGGCAGTTTTTTAAAGTGCTCCACCGTATTAGCCTGGCAAATTTCTAATGCTAAACTATTCCAGATTTTAGGTGATTAACAGCAGAAAGCTGCCTCACCACTTCTTCTAAGTTTAGCTCTTAGAATTATAAGCAAACCCTCATTTGAAGATCTAAGGTTACGATTTGGAGTGTAAGGTGACGGGCATTCCAAAATATAAAGTCAACTCTGAATGGCACAGGTAATCGATGTAACAACATCAAAACTGGAGAGATGTGCTCAGATTTTCTTTTCCTAGTTAAGATTCTGGAAGCTGCATTCTCCACTATTTGCAACCGATTGATGTCTTTCTTAGATAGTCCTGAAAGAAATGCATTACAGTAATCTAGTTAACAAAAATAACAAAAGCATGAACTAATTTTTCAGGATCTTGCAAAATTTTATAAGGGTTAGGATTAGGGTTAGCAATTTCAGGTATCTGCAGTGAAAATGGCCCATTTTATGGAAGTGTAGCCATCTCACCTTGATTGCACATTTGCTTGATGGTAGTCAGGTTTTGGTGTTACAGTCATCGTCCTTTGTTTGGCGATTCTAAATTGGCCCTAGTATGTGCTTGGTGTGTGGGTGTGTTTGTGTATGTCCTGCGGTGGGTTGGCACCCTGCCCGGGATTGGTTCCTGCCTTGTGCCCTGTGTTGGCTGGGATTGGCTCCAGCAGACCCCCGTGACCCTGTGTTCAGATTCAGCGGGTTGGAAAATGGATGGATGGATGGTTATCTTCCTTTGTTGAAACTGCTATTTGTTATATCTCACTCAAGACATTTTCAAAGAATTTCTCTGTGGCAGTGATGGCGCACTCACAGTATCACACGCTCACAGCATCTCTGGTATTTGTACATACAGCCAAGCATATAGTGTTCTGTTTTGGTACTGCGGTTTACTTTATTCTTTTTTTTTGTCACTATTAAAATATCTATCTATACTAATAAAAGGCAAAGCCCTCACTCACTCACTCACTCACTCACTCACTCACTCACTCACTCACTGACTCATCACTAATTCTCCAACTTGCCGTGTAGGTAGAAGGCTGAAATTTGGCAGGCTTATTCCTTACAGCTTACTTAAAGTTGGGCAGTTTCATTTCGAAATTCTACGCATAAGGGTCATAACTGGAAGCTATTTTTCCCCATATAATGTAATGGAGTCTTGAGTTGGAGATGGCCGTGGGGGGCGGAGTTTCGTGTGACATCATCACGCCTCCTACTTAAGTACGTAGAGAACAAGGAAGAACTCCAAGCACAAAACGCCATTTCACAATTGAGAAGGCAGAAAAACATTATGAAGCAAATGATGCATATGCGGAAACAAAGCACGGCGTGAACCGTAAGTTTATATTAAATTAAGTTCATAGACAGGCTGCCACTAGCGTTTGTAATTTAGTGCCTGCCCATATAAGGCCGTCCATCAGTACAAACACTACCGGTAAATGTTCACGGGTGAAGGACTGTGCTTATGCAGAGGAAGATGAGATGGTCAGGGTGGTGTTTGGCACAAACTCATTGAAACTGCGAGAGAAACTTTTAAGTGCCGGGTCTTAGCTGACATTACACGAGATGGCACCAGTACAGCTGGGAACCTTCGATGCAAGAACACCAAGCGGCTCACGTCAACTGACGCAATGCGCAGACAAAAAGCAACAGTTCCAAAGAGTGCTGAACAAAAACCGAATTACACAATTGAGAAGGCAGCAAAAAAATATGAAGCGTCTTATACATACAATCATATTCATAAGTGCAGCTACTGCGGAAACAAAGCACACGGTGGAAAAAGTGAATGTCCTGCTAAAGGAAGACAGTGTAAAAAAAAAAAAACCCGTGCATGCAGTTTGTCACATCACAGATAAAAAGGAAGACGAGCTGTTTATTGATGCAGTAAGGAACTAATCGATGAATGAAACCTCTTATCTTTACAGCGATTGACAAACACGGAATGTAACTTGAACACATCCTACAAATACGAGCCTGATTGAAAGAAATAATGATAATCAAATCCTTGATGACAGCAACATTCAATAACACTCACAAAACAATTACTGTATATTGACAATCATGTTACGTTATTTTTAAAATGTTCCCTTTTCTTTTTCATAACTTCTACTTCTCCACTGCGGTACACGGGTATATATATATATAAATGTATATATATACCCCGATCTACAATACATACTTTAGCATAAAGCTGTGGCGCAATTGTAGAGTCTTCGCCTCTAACGCCGACATTCGAGGTTCGATTCCGAGAGGGTGTACTGACTATGTACGCAGCGCTACCTGATTCATTTTACCTTCGCATCTCCTTGGTTTGGGACGTATGAAAAATATTAGGTTAAGCAGAATCATGTTACGTTATTTTTAAAATTTTCCCTTTCTTAGCACAAGCACAGCTGAGAAGCTTCGATGCATGTACTCCATAACGTTAAAAATAACGCATTTAATCACACTTTCAATTCCAAGCAAACGGGAACTTTTGTCAATGCATGATTTCCTGGTACATCCATTACACTGATGCACACATCACAGCTACAAAAATGTTAGAGTCGGAATAAAGCGAGTTCCTACGACTGATCATTTCGACTTCCCGAGTGAAGCCTTGATAAAAGCATGGTTTTGTGCACACTGAAAAGCAAGCAAAATTAGATGCATTACAGAAAGCGGACTTTGTGGCTCTTACTGGGGATCATTGGACTTCCGTGACCATTAGTAATTCTAAATACATCTAATTACAAAATGTTCAATGATCACACTGTTTTAGCCTAATGTACAAAATAATTTTGGCTAATGTTACTCAGAGTTTAAAGAGTAAGCTGGTCAAATTACCTTTTATGTTTCTGACTTATTTTTTAAGAAGAAAACTGCACTTTATGTTGAAATTTTGGTTATTATTATTTAAAGACAATACTATTCTGAAAATGTACTTAAAGTACTTAAACTACCACTTTATTTTTAAGTCTGCCCAATTTTAACCAGGGATGATATTTTTGTTTCTGTTTTGAATTCAAATGCAGTTTAAAAGCTTTTTTTTCAGAAATTAAAACAGCTTCAGTTTACAATATTCATGTCCATGTCTATTATTTGATTCTGTCGCCCACTAAAACCGTTTTAAATAAAAAAAAAAAAAACATTTGCGATTTGGGGCAAATTTACGTGTGCGATTACATACGATTAATCAAGATTAATTCTTACACAGCCTCTAATTAATTGGATTAATTTTTTTAATCGAGTCCCCCCCTAATATATATATATGTAGATATATATATGTAGATTTGTATATACTGTATATGTGTATATACAGTATATATGTAGATATGTATATGTTGTATATACAGTATGTATATATGTGTGTGTGTATATATACAGTATGTGTATATGTGTATATATGTATGTGTGTATATGTATATATATATAACTGTATATATATATGTGTATAGATGTGTATATATATATATATATATATTTATATATATGTTTATATATGTGTCTGTGTGTGTATATATATATATATATATATATATATATATATATGCCAGCAACACTCATGACAATGACAAAACAATTACATTGTCAATCATGTTACGTTATTATTAAAATGTTTCCTTTTCTTTTCATAACTTCTTTAACACACTACTTCTCCGCCTGCGAAGCGCGGGTATTCTGCTAGTATATATATAAAATTCTTTTCGCATTTGAAACGGAAATTACGTATGACCACAGAACATATTATAAAACAGGAATTAATCACTTTGTTTGTGGACGCCATTCTTATATCGTCTTTACGAATTGTTATTATTTGTGTGAGTTATTTTACTGATATTGAAAAGAAGTAAACACAAACACGCCGATCTATCCCATAGAAGTGCCCCTCGCGTCACCCTCTCCCAGCCCTCCTCTCTGGACTACAGCGCTGAGCTGTCCTCCACCAGGCGCGTTGTAACAGAGAAGTTTTACTTATTTGTCCACGTGACTGTCACAGAAACTGCCACATTATAACTTTTTTTCAATTGGCAGTACTTGATAGTACAAGAGATGAGGAAAACAGCTTTGTGTCTTTCTACTTTTTAACTGCACCGAGCTGTAAACAATGTGAAGCCTTCAGTGGCGAGGGGTCGTGAGAACAAAGTGGACGCACGGAGGCGTGGAATGTCATGATGCTCCGCCGGGTCGAGAGCGTCACAGTTTCGGGCGGCGTCTTCTCTTCTCGCATTGTTTCTGACACTGAGTGCCCTATCGGCTCCTGAGAGAGTGGAAATCTTTCTGAATGAGTGTGATCGGCGCCATCGAAGCGAAACTCTCTTTGTAAATTGTGCTGCACGACTACTTACTGTCCCTTAAGGTGAGTTAGTCACTAAAACACCGCAACATTCAAGGTTGCTTTTGTGATGAATTCTTTTAAGAAGGTGGAGGGTTTACATCTAAGAAGATGTACTGACCTCTTCATGTTAAGTTTTGGACTTGGGAATTGTTTGGACCTTCTGACTGTTAAGCACGGAAGGGCAGCGTCCACATTTCTCAGAATAATTTTTGTCTTAAATCACAGGCACGTAGTGCAAGGTTGTCAGGCAGAAATTTGCAGGATCGCATAGAAAATGTAATTTCTATACCACAGCGGTCATGTAGCGCCTTTCACAAGGGATCTGCTACTGAGAGATGATCCAAATACATTTAAGCTGCTGTTAGTGCTACTTACCTGTTGTGTTATAGCGCCTTTAAAATGTACTTTACCCGAAAGCACTCCAGTACTGCTCAATGTATCTTTACTTCTTACATGTTAATGTTTTATTGTTTAATAATTTATATACTACATTTTAATTTTTTTTTCCCATGCACTCAGTGAGCGAAGCCACTGGATAATCAGCTAGTTAGCTATAAAAAAGCTGAAATGTTCGCTTTACAATCTAGATATGAATTCAAGCTACTAAAAGTTGCTGAAAACTCTAGTTTATTTTATACTGATGCTATTATCCTTTCTTTCTTCCATCTTGGGGTTTCCAAATTCTTTGACCATACACAGTTTACTGCTTCCTCAAGAATTTATAGAAAAAAAGAAACTCAATGACCACAACAATATTAATGATGAAAAAAATTAGCTAGGAAGAAAAGACCAAGTATTTAAAAAGTAACAGTCTAAGATATGGAATGTCTTATTTGAGTTACTTGCTGGTGATGGACAAAACCAGTATTGACTGCCAGTCTTTTTACGGTATTTTTCGACTGTTGGAAAAGTGCATTTTTTAAATGTAGTGTTTATTATATAAACTGAGCCTTTAGATCTTTATTTGAGGTAGTGGAATCAAATATTTGTTAAGCATCACTCTGAAGCTTTTATATAGTATTTCAGGTAATGTTACATTTAAAAAAAAATGTCAGCCTGACAGACTTTTGTATATCACTTGCAGCCATTCATTTAATGGCCTGTTGACACTGAAGGGGTCAAAGCACATGAGCAAATGCAGCAACATTTTACTATAAGTCTTAAATGTGAAACAGCATGTTTAATTAATCTCTTTTAACTGATAATTTTCTACAATGTGAGAGAGTGACCAAGATTATACAACAGAGGGGAAGAAGTGGACTGACTAAACTAATGAGCATCCAAACAAGTATGAGAGAAACACCGATAAATGAAACTAGTAAGACACTGAATGCACGAAATAAGGCAACAGTGAGAGGTGAGCAGGAAAACTGGGCAAGTATACACATCTAGTACAAGTCAAATGGACACTTGGCTTAGCTTGTCTTGTTTTTATATGATGAAGTTCATATCTATATAAAACTACTCACTTAACAAAACCTGTACAGATGTATTTGGCAAAATTTCATTTTGGACTGATATGTGTCTAATAAAGCTTTATAAAGCTGTAAAATAACTTTTGCATGTTGGCGGCAGAAAAAACTAACACAAACATCAGTCCTAATTTCTGTCCTGTTTTAGAATATTACATACCTGTAAACTTTGATATATATTAACTTCGCTTATTGACCTTAAAGTGCTATTGGAAACATATGTATATGTATTTTTGTGACAGACTTTTACAGAATGATTATAGCTGTTGTCATTGTATGAATTTCAATTTATCAGATTCCATGCAACTGGGATGTAATAACAATAAACTTGTGTCTCATTCATATTTTAATATAACAGAAGGGTTAATTACAATTTTTCCAATTAAATAAAATTGACCAACTAATGTGTTAAATGTTTTCACTGTACTGTGTAAAATATGATAACCCTAAAGGTGCTATATTGTAAATATGTGAAAATAGTTGTCCAGTACTATAAAAGCCAATGACCATAGGAGGCATCTACTAAAAGCATCTTATCATAAGTGAGAGATAAAATACTAAATATACTGTATATGTAAAACTGTATGTCAAGATAAGTGTAATTAATGTGTAATTCCTAAGTAAATTAGTGCATGCCTGACACAAATTCTGAAAGAAAATTTTTGGTATATGTTTGATTTCTATGTTTTGTATATTTTGAATACTTCATCATTTGAGTCTTCTCCAGTGCTCTTTTAGGTTATCTAAGAATCTGTTCCAGTGAAAGTACTGGTTTTGTTTTGACATAGATCTTTTTTTCAGTGCTAATACTTTTTTAGTAATACAGTATATTTTTAGCCAATAAACTTGAAGGACAGGAAATAAAAGAAAATGTCTTTGTGTGGAGCGATATTTAAAACAAAGTTGTTCAAAAGCTGAAAATACATTTTCAACAAGTTTCTGTAGGTTCTGTTGCCCCATTTGCACCATATAAAGAATTAGAATATTTTACAGAGAGGCAAAAATATGTGGTTGGTTTGAAAGATTTCATTGATAGCAATGTTTTTGACTCAGAAATCTCACTTTCAGTCTGGTGTTAGTAAAAATGATATTTACATTTTTAAAACTGAATTGCTAATTTTCTACTTTGCTTTATATTACTCCAGAATTTTTGTTTTACATTAACATCTGATTTGGTCAGACTTGAATGCAAGAATGTAACTTTGACCTTGCTGTATCCTTGTTTAAAGATGTCATAATAAGATACACTTTTTATAAAGTGATATTTCATTGTTATGGTTCACAAAAAATTGAAATATTTTGCAGTGAGAGCAGTATTAAGGGGGACATAGTTATGGATAGTGTACATATTACATTGAATATATCTTAAAAATACTCATGCATATGTTTACTTGCCAACTGACATACTATGATGTAAGCAACTTGTTTAACTAACATTTTTTTAGTATACACTAGCGACTGGGAGCCTGTTTGAATTGGGATACAAATTCTACGTTTGTGAAATCCATACTTTCTCTGCAAAAAATTATTTGTTTTTTTAAGTCCTTGAAATGATTTTGTTATCATGGCACTGATTTGTGCTTAAAATAGACCTTTTTGGCCAATGTAATGAAGAGGTTCCTGTTTAAACTGGGCTGCGAGATGTGAACTCAGCTCTTCAGCGCTCCTCAATTAATTTTTTCCGGCAAACAAATTTTTTAAAACAAACCGTATTCTACGACTCTAATAAGAGTCGAAGAAATAATTTTGTTGGCGTGGTTATTTTAGATCTGAAATCGGCTAAAATGTAAACAATGACCATTGTTAATACCCAGCTGTCATTACTCAGTTTGCCAATAGATGTCATAAGGACGGATGCCAAAACTGAACTGCCCAAAGATAGATTTCGACGTACCAAGCAAATGGCGATACGTTATAAATTACTTACGGTTTCGTAGCTGTCGTAGGGTTTAAGTCAATCGACGATGTTAGTCCTGGAAAGTATGCCCCACCAAACCAACGTTCCAAAAAATAACTGAACTTACTGTTATCTGCTCGAACCTACACCGACTTACTATAAGGACTGGGGACTGGGCAGTCTAATGGTCTGGAATCCCTACAGATTTTATTTTTTTCTCCAGCAGTCTGGAGTTTTTTTTGTTTTTTCTGTCCACCCTGGCCATTGGACCTTTACTCTTATTCTATGTTAATTAATGTTGACTTATTTTATTTTCTTACTTTTGCTTTTATTTTTCTATTCTTTATTATGTAAAGCACTTTGAGCTACTGTTTGTATAAAAATGTGCTATATAAATAAATGTTGTTGTTGTTATACTCGGCCATCCAGCGTCGTCACTGAAGCATTCGAACATTCTTAGCCAATCATGCAATACTGCGTCCACGTTTGCCACGTTATGTTCTAACTACAAAGGCAGAGTCCCATTGCATGGTTCTAACTTGTATTGAGTTGAGGTATTGACGCGAACACCATACATACGGATAGTATCAAATTATATATAAGGATTATTCATATTTCTGAAAACTTCATGACCCCAGTCAAAAGTGCTTGTATCTTTTTAGTTTTATTTGTATTTGAAATATATATATACATTCCCCTCCAGAAGCATTGGAACAGAAAGGCCAATTAATTTGTTTTTGCAGTGAACTGAAGACATTTGTGTGTGAGATGTTATGGATGTAGCTTTTTGTTTTCATATGTACTGTATTTTATATTTCTGAAATTGCATCTCTAAAGAGTTCCAGTATGTAATTAAAATTTTTAACTAATGATATGTTTTGATTAATATAAAAGGATATGTTCTGTATTTTTCAAGTCAAAGTTATTTCTTCATTATCATGGTATACATTAATTTTCTAAATGAAATTAAGTTCTAAAGTGAATCATTTTTAATCTTTCTAAAAAATACCCTGCCTGTTTCTACATTTTAAATTGGGGCTAAAAGGGTGGAAATCCAGATGTAAAAACAAAAGCTTTAAAACTTACCAAATACGTTCACCTTGAAACTGGAAAGGTTTCAAATTATTTGTACAGATACATAAAACATACAGATATGCTCATTTTCAGCTGAATCAACTTAGCATAGCCACGTAATGACAATTTTCCCTTAAACTCATTTTTTAAATGTAAAAAAAAATATGAATTTTAAGTAAAGTCAGCCTAAGTGCCATTGGGCATGGGAAGGCACTATATAAATAAAATGTATCATTATTATTACTATTATTATTAACATTATTGGGCAATGGCAGTATACTGTAGAATTATATACAGTATTGTGGTCCTCTTAATTAAATCAATGAAATCCATTTATGTTGTATATGTACAAATTATACTTCTTAATGTCAGTTGTATTAGAAATAGATATGTATGGCCTTAAAACCTATTCATTTTGAGTAAAGTCAATTTAAATTAGCAGAATAATAACAACATACCCTAAATTACATCCAAGAAACAGCTTGATCCATTTCTTGTTAAATTTGGCATGTACAAATTTTGATAATTTTTTTTTGTTGTTAAAGCCAAAATGCATAATTACTGCCTGTAGCTGCGTTTTCCCAAAATTACCAAAGTTCTGCAGCTTCAACTCAAAAATGGGATTCAACAAAAGCCTGACGCGCAGAAATGATTCCACAGACAAAATATCTTTGTTTTTAAAAGTTTAGTTAAGTTTCAAAGTAAAATAGTTCATACAAAAAAAGACAATTAAAATAGCAAAAAAGGAAAAATTAATGTTAAGAAAAGTTCAATTCTAAGCTTAATCTTGTTACATCTCAAATTGTTATTATTTACTTAACATTTCTGAACCATTTCAAAATGTTTTAGAACCATTTCTAAACAGTCAGAAAACTTTATGCTTATCCCATTTCTAACTTGAAATGAGTCTTTTAAGTCCCTATGTACTGGGACCTGTTTTAAACAACAACTGAGCTTATCACACTGTTTCTCAGTTACAGTAAGAAGGTGCGATCTCTTGCTAACTCAAAGGGGGAAAAGACTATACCATAAGTTATAACTATGAAAGAAATGTATGTTCTTTTCAAATTAAGCAAACATTGATATGAGTTTAACTCAAAACTTCAACCACTGCCATCTTGTACTGTATGACCATTCTGTCTCAGTCTTGGATTGTGTGGCCTTATGTGACTTAATTACAGTTTCATCTAATTTTTATTAGTTTCTATTTAAACCGGAATTTTCCAACCCGTGGGCCGTGGCAGCATTGGAGGTGGGTAATTGCCAATCCCAGGCAAAAATCTGACCCCATCTTAACCAAAAAAGCAGTAGTAGCATAGCAGGAGGATAGCAGCCAATCCTGAATGACCTCTTCAACTCCTGCACTAATGAACCTGCTTGATTCACCAAGGAGGAAGAGCATTGGTGATCATGCTTGATTCATCTAACACTCTGACTCTCTGGTTACTGCGTGGTACTCCAGCTCCCTGCTGTGATGATTTTGCTCAATTCGAAGAGGAGGAGAGGGTGGGTTGTGCTCAGTTCAAAGAGGGGGAGCTGATAGGTTGCACTAAATTCACAGAGAAGATCCAACCTCGTGGGTTGCAAATAAAATGTCATTTGAAGAACTGGGTTGTGTCATGACAATGGTTGGGAAACAGTGAAATTATGTAAGACCTTTCATACTGTATACTTTATTTAGTATTCAGTGTTTTGGTTTAAATAATTAATCTTGTGCAATTAACCAGATTACAGGTTTTTTTTTAAAAAATGTCTTAACACTGCTTCAAAATAAACAAGGCTGTCTCTGTTAAAAACATGGGTGACTAAAGTTACCAATGGTAAAATTATGCATTAGGATGAGTATCAGTTTAGGGCTTTATTTTATACTTATATTGCTAAACTTGCTTTAAACTCTTGTAACAGCTAATCAAGTACAAATGTTTAACAGACAAATGTATATTTAGGTGAATGTGTAAGACCAATCTTGTCACTGATCTAACATACTGTATATATTGCCTGTAATAGGTTAAATACATTTAATTTACTGTATATAAGTGCATATTATTTCAGTTGACTTTGGTATAGCACTATTCACTGAGTGCAGGTTTAGAGCACTGTAACAACTTCACAAGTAAAATGCAATAAAAGACTTTACAAATTACTAATTACATATTGCATATGTGTAAAGATACAGACTTGTTTAAACACACTGTAAAAGAAAACAGTTTCAAACTGATTAACAGTTTTGTTAAATAGAACTTAGCAATATCTGTCCATTTATATTATTATTTAACTATCATCAGTTGATAATGGAGTGGAGGAAACCCTGCTAACCCTGTAATACTTCATTTGATAAAGACTTTTTATGTCTAATAACACTTAATAACAAATATAATTAAATTATGCATTTCTTTGCATAAGTAACTTTTCTTTCTTTATAATTCTGTTTTCTTTTTTGTATATATTTTAATTTTATTGAATTTTTTAAAATCAAATAACACTCCATACACATAACTCGAGTTTTACAAAAAGAAAAAAAAAAAAAGAAAAAGGTTCTAAAGAAATCAACCCCCACCGCTGAGAAAGAGAACTAGGCCAGCAGTGTAGTAAAGACAAATGAGGGGAGAGAACCTACTTCCTCAATTTAAATGCTTATTCTAAAATGTTATTGATTAGATCCTGCCAGGTTTTGAATAAGTTTTGTACAGATCCTCTAAGTATTTAACATCAGTTACCCACTGACTTAGAATAGGTGAGTTAGGATTCTTCCAATTGAGCAAGATAAGTCTACGTGCCAATAGTGTAGTGAAGGCAATCACAGTTTGTTTGTCCTTCTCCACTTTAAGCCCATCTGGAAGAACACCAAACACAGCTGTTAGTGGATTAGGAGGGATTGTGACATCTAAGCTGTCTGAAAGGCATTTAAAGATTTTGGCCCAAAATGATGTTAATTTTGGTGCAGGCACAAAACGTGACCCAGTGATGCCGGAGCTTGATTAAAGCGTTCACAGGTTGGATCTTGCCCTGGAAACTTTTATTTTTTATTTTATTTTTTTTATTTTTATTAATTTTATTACAATCCATACAAAGCAATCAAGTTTTTACAAAAAGAAAAATTGAACTAAGAACAGATCGATCCCCACCCCTGAGAGAGACAGCAAGCCAAACGGCGTTACATTTAAGGCTTGTAAACATACCTAAATTAATAAATTCTCTGTGCTTTATGAACTTATTTTAAAATATTATTGATTAGATCCTGCCATGTTTTGAAAAAAGTCTGTAGAGATCCTCTAACTGAGTATTTGATTTTTTCCAACTTCAAATAATATAACACATCGGTTTCCCACTGACTTAAAAGAGGAGAGTTTGGGTTCTTCCAGTTTATCAGAATAAGTCTGCGTGCCAAAAGTGTAGTGAATGCAATCACAATTTGTTGGTCTTTCTCCACTTTAAGCCCCTCTGGAAGAACCCCAAACACAGCTGTTAATGGGTTAGGAGGGATTGTGAGTCCAAGGCTGTCTGAGAGGTAATCAAAATTTTTTGTCCAGAATAATGTTAATTTGGTGCAGGTCCAGAACATGTGACCTAGTGAGGCTGGGACTTGGTTGCAACATTCGCAGGTTGGATCATGCCCTGGAAACATTTTGGAGAGTTTAAATCGAGACAGATGTGCTCGATATATAATTTTAAGTTGTATAATTGTATGCTTTGCGCATATGGAGCTCGAGTGAATTCTGTGCATTGCTACTTTCCACTCCTTTTCTGATATATTAATTGAGAGATCTTTTTCCCAGTGTCCTCTTGGATCTTTGATAGGGAGGGTGTGGTGGATTGCCGGCATTTTACTCCGGCCCTCACCCCTGGCCGCTAGGAGGAGCTCTCCCGAGAGCATATACGGGCCCCGAATTCCAGCAGGGCCTCATGGACTATGTAGTTTTTATACACAGCCCTGCTGGATACCTTGGGGGCCACTGGGAGTCACTGTCGGGAGGCCAATGGACTCATTTGGGCACCATGACCCGGAAGTTCATCACAGGAAGAACGACGGGCTTCCGGGGTGAAGAAAAGTACTGTTTACCCTGACCTGGAAGGAATAAGGACTTGTGGAACTGTTGGGCAGAAAGACTTCCGAGTCAGGAGGAATAAAAGGACTCTGGGAACTCCCAGACACTGAGCTGAGCTGGGTGGTAGGAGGGCAACACGTCTGGGAGTGGAGGATTGTGATTATTATTGATTTGTTATTTTTATTGTGGTTTATGAATAGTGTGGAGTGGAGGGTGCTTGGTGCCCATTATTATAATAAAAAGAATAATTGTAGCACTTTTACCAGGTGTTTGGCGTGGTACCTGAGGGTTCAAGGGAGCACTACTGCCCCTACTACGACACTGGCGTAGTCGGCAGGATTCTCTGGCCGTCCGTTGGCAGGGGACCTGCATTTAAAACAAATTTTGTGTACGCAGACGACCCTAAGAAGGTCCGCTTGAACGTCCGAAGGTAGAAACGCTACCCTCTACAAAGAGCGCTGCAATAGAAAGCCTGTCTAGACCTCGGTACGCAATGGGGAAAAAATCTGGGAGGAAGAATGAGGATCGCCCAAAGGAACAGCCCCTAGATGATGCCATGAGTATGTGGACCTACCTGACGGGAAGCGAGGAAGACCGGATAATAATTGAAGCCGAAAGGGCCCGTGCGTTAAGGCAGCAGGAAGGCCGCCAGACATCGGACACGCCGGACTGCCTAAATGGACTAGGGAAACGTCCTATAAATAGAAAGGTACGTGCCGGAGAAACGCCCGATACGCCGGGATATTATTATTCATATTTTGCAGGAGCCGGTCTCTTCGTTTCTGACGACGAGTCAGAGATGTACTTTCCATCTAGGCAAGATGGCCGCGATGACGAAGAGGCTAGCCCGTCTAGGTATCGAAAACGGGGGATCCCATTCGACAAAGAGAGTCATGTGACCTATCCCGGATCAGGCTGGGATCACCTGAAGGATGACGGTCGATCATATGACCATGAAGGTCGCCTTCTATTCGTCGAAAGTGGGCACGTGATTTCCCCAGACGGATTATGGGAAGGAGAAGGTCGGCAGCAGTACGGAGGTGAGGTCAGCGTTCCCTCGATGGAATCGAGCTCCCTGAAGGGGAAGGGGAGGCAGGCGAAGCAGCACCAGCTGTATTTAAAAGTAATGAGGGACGGGACGTGACTGAACGATCCGCCGACAAAATAGAAAAGGCGGATCGCAGTCGTCCAGTCGCGCCACCCCGGCCCTCTAAAAGAAACTCCAAATCCCAAGAGCCTTTGCAAGACCCAGCCGAGCACGTGCCAGGAGCGGACGTGCTTATTGGCTCCCGGCCGGTAGGAAAGGAAAAAGTGGAAGTAAAATTACCTACGGCCGAATTAAATGATAAAATAGAATTGCGGGATCTCGAGAAATTGCTCGAGCCCATATGTGCTTTATTACAGACATTAATAAACATTAAAAATCAAGTGGAAGAGTTGGGAGCGGCGCAAGCACGCTAAAAAGGATATGGGATTATCTACAGCGTTTTGGTCGGGAGGCTCCAGTCATGATCGATGCGGGAATACAGGTAAGTCCGGCCCGTATCGTACAGTATAAAGGGACACAGTGCGAACCGGCACCGTGGTTAATAAGTAGCGGGTGTCAAAGCACAGTGTGCCCGACAAGAGAGTGGGGCGTGATGACAGACGGGGCGTGGGAAGCACCGATCGTACCGGTACAGCTGAACAGTGCTGTTACCTGGAGCGATGCGGCGCTGATGACACCGCCTCCAAAAAAACACAAATCAATGGGCGTACAGACAGCAAAGGGGCTCTCTCTTTATGGTGAGAGTCCCCAGCTGTATCCAAGCCCCAGAGTAAACAGGAGATCCTCAAAGTAAAGCGCAGGTCTCCTGACAAGATGGGGAAAAGAATCGAGAGCTGCGAGGCAGCTGTAAAACCCTCCTTAGCGGGGGAAAGGGTGGAGCTGACAGAATTCCCGAGATGTTTCAGGTCTCGGGAAGAGAGACAACCAGGAGGGGCCGGCGGTGCTACAAGTGTCGGCAACCAGGACACGTGTGGCGAGATTGTTCCCGGAGGACAGGGGAGCGGTGGGATAGAAGATACACCGTTCCCCCAAGGTTCGCCGGGAGGTTTAAACAATACGGCCAAGGTCCGGATGACGCGTCCTCCTGGAGGAGGATGTCCCTCGCGGGGATCGACGCTCCGCCCCAGTTGTCGTCGCTAAGGGGGGGGAAATGTGGTGGATTGCCGGCATTTTACTCCGGCCCTCACCCCCTGGCCGCTAGGAGGAGCCTCCGAGCATATATGGGCCCCAATTCCAGCAGGGCCTCATGGACTATGTAGTTTTTATACACAGCCCTGCTGGATACCTTGGGGGCCACTGGGAGTCGCTGTCGGGAGGCCAATGGACTTATTTGGGCACCATGACCCGGAAGTTCGTCACAGGAAGAGCGACGGGCTTCCGGGGTGAAGAAAAGTACTGTTTACCCTGACCCGGAAGGAATAAGGACTTGTGGAACTGTTGGGCAGAAAGACTTCCGGGTCAGGAGGAATAAAAGGACTCTGGGAACTCCCAGACACTGAGCTGAGCTGGGTGGTAGGAGGGCAACTCGTCTAGGAGTGGAGGATTGTGATTATTATTGATTTGTTATTGTTATTGTGGTTTATGAATAGTGTGGAGTGGAGGGTGCTTGGTGCCCATTATTATAATAAAAAGAATAATTGTAGCACTTTTACCAGGTGTTTGGCATGGTACCTGAGGGTTCAAGGGAGCACTACTGCCCCCTACTGCGACAAGGGATTGTAAAATGATTTTAGATTTCAATGATGTAAAATTCAATTCCACCCGGGGGAGTAAATGCTAACATTAATTTTATTTTAATTTTTTTCATTTTTGTTACTATTTAATTTAATATTGTTTCTTTGTATCAGTATACTGCTGCTGGATTATGTGAATTTCCCCTTGGGTTTAATAAAGTATCTATCTATCTATCTATCAATCTATCTATATTGTAGAGATGGAGTCTAAGTCCTTGAGATTGAGCAATATTTTTTCCAACATGGATGAGGGTGAAAGATGAGGAAAATGTGGAAGGTTCTGTTTAACAAAGCTTATGATTTGAAGATAGTGAAAGAAATGTGTAGCTGGAATGTTAAATTTGGAATGTAATTGTTCATAGGATGCAAAGACGTTGTCTATATAAAGATCTCTAAGCAAGTTAATTCCAAATTTTTCCAGATATTAAAACTGCATATGTTTGTGAAGGTTGAAAGAGGTGGTTCTCTTGCAGAGGTGCCACAGATAGAAGCTTCTCCATCTTAAAATGCTTTCTACATTGGTTCCAGATTCTAAGTGAGTGGAGCACAATTGGGTTATTAGTATATTGCAGATAGCGTGTGTTTATTGGAGCACAGAGCAAGGAATACAAAGAAGTAGTGCAGGATTTTACTTCTATTGCGGTCCAAGCCTGTGTATGTTCTTCTATTTGTGTCCAGGTTCTTATCCTGTATATTTGCTGCCCAGTAATAAAACTGGAAGTTAGGTAGAGCCATGCCGCCTTCTGCCTTTTGTCTTTGTAGGGTCGCTCTTTTGATGCGTGGATGTTTTGAATTCCAAATAAATGAGGTTATTGTTGAATCTAATTGCTTAAAGAATGATTTATTAATGTATATTGGGATGTTTTGAAATAAAAAGGAGTTTAAGAAGAATATTCATCTTAACAGTGTTAATTCTTCCAGCTAGTGTGAGATGAAGGGTTGACCATCTATGCAAGTCTTGTTTAATTTTTTCCATGCAGCAGCAAAATTTTGTTGATAAGAGCTTTATGTTTACTTGTGATGTTTACCCTAGGTATTTAAACTGTTCTGCAATGATAAAAGGTAGGGTATCTAATCTAATATTATACGCTTGAGAATTCACTGGAAAGAGTACACTTTTATTCAGATTAATTCTGAGACCAGAGATCTTTTGAAATTCTGTGAGTGCTGCTAAGACTGCAGGCACAGAATTTTCTGGGTCCGATATATACAGTACCATGTCATCTGCATATAATGAGATTTTCTGTTCCAGTCCTTCTCTGCTAATCCCCTTTATCTGATCAGTATTTCGACAATGTATTGCCAGTGGTTCAATGGCAATGCAAACAGCAGCAGTGACAAGGGCATCCTTGTCTAGTGCCACGTTCTAGTTTAAAGTAGTCTGAGCAAATGTTGTTGATGCAAACTGAAGCTTCTGGGTTAGTATACAGTAATTTAATCCATGCACAAATGTTGGGCCAAACCCAAACTTCTCCAATGTAGTAAAAGGTATTTCCATTCAATCATGTCGAATGCTTTTTCTGCATCCAATGATAATAATATTTCTGGGGTGTTTGATTTAGTTGGTGAGTATATTACATTAAACAGGCTCGAAGATTTGAAGATAAGTGCGGCCCCTAATAAATCCAGTTTGGTCTTGTGATATTACGAGGGAGCACTTTCTCCATCCTTCTAGCTATGATTTTAGAGAGTATTTTAACGTCGTTATTCAGAAGTGAAATTGGTCTGTATGATGCACATTGTAATAAATCCTTATTTTGTTTTGGAAAGACAGTGATTAGTGCTTGGCGAAAGGTTTGTGGAAGAGATTGGTTATCTCTGGCTTCTGTAAATGTTGCTAATAGGAGGGAGCTAGCTGAGCGGAGAATTTCTTGTAAAACTCTGCAGGGTAGCCATCAGGGCCTGCTGCTTTCCACCTTGGAGTGACTTTATAGCATCTAGTAATTCTGATAATGCAGAGGTTTATCAAGTTCCTCCACACTAAAAGCGTCTATTTGTGGTATCTGTAATGTATCCAGAAATGCATTAGATTGTGTATTGTCTTCTTTAAACTCAGTAGTATATAGGGATTTATAGTAGTCTCTGAAAGTGTGCATTATATTTTTGTGTTCGATGATTTTATCTCCGTTCGTGTTAGTGATTACGAGATTGCGTTGCACTTCTTGCTTGTGAATTTGTTGAGCTAAAAGCTTATTAGCTTTCTCCATGTTCATAGTAATGATGTCTGGATTTGTAAATTAGTTGTTCAGTTTCTTTAGTTGTCAAGAGGTTTAATTCTGAATGTAGAGCCTGCCTCCTCCTATGTAGAGTCTCGCTTGGTAGTCTGGCATGTTCTTCATCTATTTTAGTAATTTCGCTTTTATCTCTGCTACTTTCTTGGCTCGGATTTATTTCTGTGGGAAAGATATGAGATAATCTGTCCTCTTAAGAAGGCCTTAAGAGTTTCCCAGAGTATTCCTGCAGAGATCTCGGGATGTATTTGTCTCTAGAAAGAATTTGATTTGTTTGGATATAAATTCAGTACAATTCTCGTCAGCTAATAGAAGCGGGTTGAGGCCATCTGCGGGTGAGTGTATGGGGCTTAGTAATTTTAGCTCCAAGATCATAGGTGCATGGTCAGAAATAACAATAGCATCGTATTTGCAAGATTTAATCTTAGGCAAGAAGTTATTGTCTATAAAGAAGTAATCAATCCTTGAGTAGCAATGATGTACTGGTGAGTAGAAAGAATATGTTCTTGAATTTGGGTTTAAAAACCTCCAGGGATCTGATAAGTTGTGATCAGTTATAAACTTTGTAATTATCTTTGCGGTGTTAGATGCGTTCCCCTGTGGAGGAAGTCCTATCTAAAAGTGGATTTAGAACACAATTAAAGTCCCAGCCATTATAACTTTATGAGTGTTCAGATTGGGAATGGATGCAAATAAATTTTGTATAAATTCCTTATCATCAACATTAGGTGCATAAACATTTATCAAAATCATTTTACAGTTAGATAAGTCTCCCATGACCATTACATATCTCCCTTCAGGATCCAATACTACATCTGATGCTACAAATGGTACTGTTCTATGTATGAGAATTCCCACACTTCTAGTTTTGGAACATTTGGCCAGTCCAGTCTTTTGCAGCTGGAACTGATCCTTGCTTAGTAAGTGGGTTTCCTGTAAAAATACTATTTTAGCATTTAGACCTGTTAGGTGAGAGAGTACTTTCTTTCTCTTTAATTCGTGATTCAGGCCTTTAACATTCCAGCTTACGAAGTTAACTGTCCCATCATGGAGACACTGATTCTGAGTTTTTGATGTCATTTTATAGTCTTAACTGGAAGTGAGACAGTTTAGGTCTTAATTTCCTATTTCCCCTAGAGTTGTTGCCATGCAGCTTATTATTACGTTGATAGTTATAATTATAAAGATTGAGAGGATAGATTAGGTATAGATCAAGCCTGCTCTCTTTCTCTCCCCCCCTTAACCCCCACCCTCCCTTTTTGCCTCCCCAAGTGAGGCTAAAACCCACTTCACACAGTCCCAGTCCTCTGACATACCCAGAGACAGAGCACGTCCAAAGCAAAACAAGCCCCATGCAGTGGCGCTTTAGGGTTAAAAGATAGAGATATCTGTTACCAATATAGTCTTTAAAAAAAAAAGAATTTTGCACTTAAAATATATATATAGACTTCAGCAATTTTAGTGCATTAAGATGATACACCCAGATAATAAACCCGGAGGATGGTGTTAAAAATGTGTCCAAAATAAGCATAACAAGTCTTAATGCAGTAATAGCAATAACAATAAACCAAGGGTATGATATTGAACAGTCTCGTTTAGGGTAGAGATGAAATAATTAGAAAAAAAAAAAAGAAAAAAGAAAAATAATTAAGCACAATAAAACATAAACAGATAGCGCCCTAGTAATACTAAGTAATAATGAGAATATATGCTGATAAAAACCCGTATTTTAAAAAATAGATCAGACAGTAGATTATTAATCCTTGCTTTATCATTAACCGCCATGACTCACTATTATGTATCAGAATAGTCCCGGGATCAGCTTTCTTAATTCCTTTTCTGCTTCTTCCTTGCTAGCGAAGACATAGAATTGACCCTGCCATTCCACTTTCAGTTTTGCTGGATACAAGAGGCTGTATTTGACGCTGGCTTGCCGTAACCGCTGTTTAATGTTGTAGAAGGCTGCGCGTTTAGTAGCTGTTGCTGGAGAGAAGTCAGGAAGATACGAATGTGGTTATTTTCATATATAATATCTTCCTTGTTTCTGAGGAGTGCCATCACCTCTAGCTTAAATGATAATCGTTCAAAACGAACTATAAAAGATCTTGGTCGGGTCTAACGGTGTTTGATCCATACGCGTAAGCGCTGCTATCTCAGATTCTGCTTTAAAGTCGTCCCTGATTATTTTAGAAAAAAGTTCAGCTGCGAATTTCACAGGGTTTGAACTTTCTCGATTCTCAGGCAGACCTTCAATTCTGACATTATACCTTCTACTCCCATCTTCCAAAGCAGCCAGTCTGTCTCCCAGTTTTTCTCCGAGGTTTTTGCATTCGGAGCTGACATTTACTGCTTTTTCTCGGCACTGGCAGCTAAATTTTCGGCCATTTCAATCCGATTCGTGAATGTCTCCTTGAGATCCTCCAATTGATCAGTAAGTGTGCTCAGTTTAAACGAGTTTTCCTGAATGCGCTCTTCAATTTTACCCAGCACCTGTCGAAGCTCAAGTTGCACCTCTTGACGCAGCCTTTCATTTGCCTTTTTGGACAATTTTAAACGAGAGGGATGTGCTCAATATATAATTTTAAGTTGAATAATTATATGCTTTGTGTATATGGAGCTCAAGTTAATTCTCTGCATTGCTAATTTCCACTCTTTTTCTGAAATATTGAGTAAGAGATCCTTTTCCCACTTTTCTCTTGGATCTTTGTAAGGGAGAGACTGTAAAATAGTTTTTACATTACAGAAATGCTGCCTGAGTCCTTGAGACTGAGCAATATTTTTTCCGGTATAAAGGTAGGTGGGAGGTGAGGAAAATTGGACAGGTTCTGTTTAACAAAGTTTCAAATTTGAAGGTAGTGAAAGAAATGTGTTGCTGGTAAGTTAAATTTGTAGTGTAATTGTTCGTAGGATGCAAAAACGTCTATGTACAGATCTCTAAGTGACCGATTTAATCCCAGGTGTTTTCCAGGTATATAATTCAGTTTTCTTGTATTTGTTCCAAGCTTCATGCTTACCTTTATCTAAAGAAACATTATTATCATTAAATAATCTGTTAATTACAAAAAGGTTTAACTTTTTGACAGGCACTTGGGAGATAAGTCTGTCCGGTCCATTTTTGGTCCATTTGGTTCTCAGCCTAAGCTGAGCAAGGATGTTAAGGAATGTGCTAGTATACTGATTATATCACAGCATTGGATTCTGGTGTTTCTAATCATAGGGAGTACATGATGGAAAATATTTTAATTCTGTTTATCTTTCTTTTTGCTTTTCCATTTATTAATTTATTTGTATTTTTCTATATGCTTTCTCATTACAGATCATAGTTTTCAAGTTTGACTGAAAATTGTCATCAACCATGTGGATTCTGTTTTGAAAAGGTAAGTATTGAACAAAGCAACACTGATGCAAGAAAGCAAAGCAATTGTTTTTAATACTTCAGCTGTAGCCTTGTTGTCTACTTGAAAATACTGACCGCAGTACCATCATCAACAACAACAACATTTATTTATATAGCACATTTTCATACAATAAAAAATGTAGCTCAAAGTGCTTTACAAAATGAAGAATAGAAAAATAGAAGACACAATAAAAAATAAAAATAAGTCAACATTAATTAACATAGAATAAGTAAGGTCCGATGGCCAGGGTGGACAAAAAAAACAAAAAACTCCGGACGGCTGGAGAAAAAAACATCTGCAGGGATTCCAGACCAAGAGACCGCCCAGTCCCCTCTGGGCAATCTACCTAACATAAATGAAACAGTCCTCTTTGTATTTAGGGTTCTCATGGAAGGACTTGATGATGATGGTCACGTAGACTTCTGGCTTTCAGTTCATCAATGTTGGAGCATCATGATGCTTTGAGTAGGTGGTGGTGGCGCAGGCCACCACCACAAAGAAACCGAAAAAAGAAACAGAAAAGAGAGTTGGGGTCAGTACGGATTTTAGAGCCACTATGAGTAGTTATTATGATGAATTGAACATACAGAGTATCAGGTTTAAGTTTAAGTGAAGTTAGGAGAAAGCCATGTTAAAGTAATGTGTTTTAAGCAGTGTTCTAAAGTGCTCTGCTGTATTAGCCTGGCGAATTCCTATTGGCAGGCTATTCCAGATTTTAGGTGCATAACAGCAGAAGGCCACCTCACCACTTCTTTTAAGTTTAGATTTTGGAATTCTAAGGAGACACTCATTTAAGGATCTAAGGTTACGATTTGGAATATAAGGTGTCAGACATTCCGATATATAAGATGGAGTGAGATTATTCAAGGCTTTATAAACCATAAGCAGAATTTTAAAGTCAATCTTGAATGACACAGGTAACTACTGTAGTGACATCAAAACTGGAGAGATGTGCTCGGATTTTCTTTTCCTAGTTAGGATTCTAGCAGCTGCATTCTGCACTCGTTGCAAATGATTTATGTCTTTTTGGGTAGTCCTGAGAGGAGTGCGTTACAGTAATCTAGTCGACTGAAAACAAAAGCGTGAATTAATTTCTCAGTATCTTTCAATGATATAAGAGGTCTAACTTTTGCTGTGTTTCTTAAGTGAAAAAGTGCTGTCCTAGTGGTCTGATGAATATGCGATTTAAAATTCAGAATACAGTCAACAGTTACCCCTAAGTTTTTTACTTCCGTCTTAACTTTTAATCCTAATGCATCAAGTTTATTTCTGATAACCTCATTGAATCCATTATTTCCAATTACTAAAATTTCAGTTTTCTCTTTATTTAGTTTGAGAAAATTACTATTCATCCATTCAGAAATACCAGTAAGACATTGTGTTAGTGAATCGAGAGAGTCGGAGTCATCAGGTGCTATTGATAAGTACAGCTGTGTGTCATCAGCATAGCTGTGGTAGCTCACGTTGTAACCTGAAAGAATCTGACCTAACGGAAGCATATAGATTGAGAAGAGCAGCGTACCCAGGATAGAGCCTTGTGGAACACCATATAGAATATCATGTGTCTTTGAGATGTGATTACCACAACTCACAAAGAATTTTCTCCCTTGCAGGTAGGATTCAAACCAATTTAAGACATTGCCAGAGAGGCCCACCCATTGACTAAGGCGATTTCTAAGAATATTGTGATCAATGGTGTCAAATGCGGCACTCAGATCTAAGCGGATGAGAACAAATAAATGGCCTCTGTCTACATTTACCCGCAAGTCATTTATTACTTTAACGAGTGCAGTTTCTGTGCTGTAATTTGTTCTGAAACCTGACTGAAATTTATCATGAATAGCATGTTTATTGAGGCATAATGACTGCCTTCTCTAGAAGTTTACTTAAGAAGGGCAGGTTAGAGATGGGTCTATAATTTTCAAAAGCAAAGGGGTCAAGATTATTTTTCTTGAGCAGGGGTTTAACTACAGCAGTCTTAAGACAGTCTGAGAAGACCCCCGTATCTAATGACGAATTTACTATGTCAAGAATATTGTCAATTAGCACGCCTGATACTTCTTTGATAAACCTTGTTGGTATTGGGTCAAGGACGCAGGTGGAGGGTTTCAGTTGAGAGATTATACTATGTAATTCAGGTAAATCTATCCTGGTGAAGGAATTTAATTTGTTTATAATGGAATACCGGGGCTTTGGAGGTTCTGCAGTGTTGGGGAGATATACTATGTTATCTCTAATCTCATTAATTTTTTGATTGAAAAATATAGCAATGTTCTCACAGGTTTCACTGGAAGTATTCTGGAGGCATTCCTTTGTGTTACCTGGGTTTAACAGACAATCAATTGTAGAAAACTCTGGGATTACTAGCATTGTTATTTATAATCTTAGAGAAAAAGAAGCGCCTCTCAATATGGACTGTGTTATTGTATTCTGTTATTTTAACCTTCAATATCTCATAATTGTTGTCCGAGGATTTATGCCCCTGATAGGGCCACCCAAGGCAAACTGGTCCTAGGTGAGGGATGAGACAAAGAGCGGTTCAATAAACCTCTTATGAAGATTAAAACCTTGGGCGACGTTTTCCCTTGCTCGGACGCGGGTCACCGGGGTCCCCCTCTGGAGCCAGGCCTGGAGGTGGGGCTCGATGGCGAGCGCCTGGTGGCCGGGCCTGCACCCATGGGGCTCGGCCGGGCACAGCCTGAAGAGGTATTGTGGTTCCTCCTCCCCATGGGCTCACCACCTATGGGAGGGGCCAAGGAGGTTGGGTGCAGTGTGAGTTGGGTGGTGGCCGAAGGCGGGGACCTTGGCGGTCTGATCCTTGGCTATAGAAACTGGCTCTTGGGACTGGAATGTCACCTCTCTGAAAGGGAAGGAACCTGAGCTAGTGCGCGAGGTCGAGAGGTTCCGGCTAGATATAGTCGGACTCACCTCGACGCACAGCTTGGACTCTGGAACCAATCTCCTTGAGAGGGGCTGGACTCTCTACCACTCTGGAGTTGCCCCTGGGGAGAGGCGCCGAGCAGGTGTGGGCATACTTATTGCCCCCCGACTCGGAGCCTGTGCATTGGGGTTTACCCCGGTGGACGAGAGGGTGGCTTCCCTCCGCCTTCTTGTGGGGGGAAGGGTCCTGACTGTTGTTTGTGCGTATGCCAACAGCAGTTTGGAGTATCCACCCTTTTGGAGTCTCTGGAGGGTTGCTAGAGGGCATACCTTCTGGGGATTCCCTCGTTTTGCTGGGAGACTTCAATGCTCACGTGGGCAATGACAGTGAGACCTGAAAGGGCGTGATTGGGAGGAATGGCCCCCCTGATCTGAACCCGAGCGGTGTTTTGTTATTGGACTTCTGTGATCGTCATGGATTGTCCATAACGAACACCATGTTCAAGCATAAGGGTGTTCATATGTGCACTTGGCGACTTTGTGGTCGTGTCGTCGGACTTGCGGCCATATGTCTTGGACACTCGGGTGAAGAGAGGGGCGGAGCTGTCAACTGATCACCACCTGGTGGTGAGTTGGCTTCGATGGTGGGGGAAGATGCCGGTCAGACCTGGTAGGCCCAAACGTGTTGTGAGGGTCTGCTGGGAATGGCTGGCAGAGTCCCCTGTCAGAAGTAGCTTCAACTCCCACCTCCGGCAGAACTTCAACCACGTCCCGAGGGAGGTGGGGGACATTGAGTCCGAATGGGCCATGTTCCGTGCCTCTATTGTTGAGGTGGCTGACCGGAGCTGTGGCCGCAAGGTGGTCGGTGCCTGTCGTGGCGGCAATCCCCGAACCCGTTGGTGGACACCAGCGGTGAGGGATGCCGTCAAGCTGAAGAAGGAGTCCTATAGGACTTTTTTGTCCTGTGGGTCTCTGGAGGCAGCTGATAGGTACCGGCAGGCCAAGCGAACGCGGCCGGTTGTTGCTGAGGCAAAACTCGGGCATGGGAGGAGTTTGAGAGGCCATGGAGAGCGACTTTCGACGGCTTCGAGGAGATTCTGGTCCACCGTCCGGCGTCTCAGGAGGGGAAGCAGTGCAGTGTCAACACCGTATATGGTGGGGATGGTGCGCTGCTGACCTCGACTTCGGGACGTTGTGGGTTGGTGGGAGGAGTACTTCAAGACCTCCTCAATCCCACTAACATGCCTTCCAATGAGGAAGCAGAGCCTGGGGACTCTGAGGTGGGCTCTCCCATCTCTGGGACTGAAGTCACCGAGGTGGTCAAAAACTCCTTGGTGGCAGGGCCCGGGGTGGATGAGATCGCCCGAGTTCCTTAAGGCTCTGGATGTTGTAGGACTGTCTTGGTTGACACGTCTCTGCAACATCGCATGGACATCGGGACAGTGCCTCTGGATTGGCAGACCGGGGTGGTGGTCCCCTCTTTAAAAAGGGGGACGGAGGGTGTGTTCCAACTATAGAGGGATCACACTCCTCAGCCTCCCTGGAAAAGTCTATTCGGGGTTCTGGAGAGGAGGGTCCGTCGGATAGTGAACCTCGGATTCAGGAGGAACAGTGTGGTTTTCGGCCCTGGTCGCGAACAGTGGACCAGCTCTTCACCCTTAGCAGAGTCCTGGAGGGTGCATGGGAGTTTGCCCGACCGGTCTACATGTGTTTTGTGGACTTGGAAAAGGCATTCACCGTGTCCCTCGGGAATCCTGTGGGGGTGCTCGGGAGTATGGGGTACGGACCCCTGATAAGAGCTGTTCGGTCTCTGTACAACGGTGTCAGAGCTTGGTCCGCATTGCCGGCAGTAAGTCGAGCCCGTTTCCAGTGAGAGTTGGACTCCGCCAGGGCTGCCCTTTGTCACCGATTCTGTTCATAACTTTTATGGACAGAATTTCTAGGCGCAGCCAGGGTGTTGAAGGGGTCGGTTTGGTGGACTCAGGATTGGGTCACTGCTTTTGCAGATGATGTTGTCCTGTTTGCTTCATCAGGCCGTGATCTTCAGCTCTCTCTGGATCGGTTCGCAGCTGAGTGTGAAGCGGCTGGGATGAGAATCAGCACCTCCAAATCCGAGCATGGTCCTCAGCGGAAAAGGGTGGAGTGCCCTCTCAGGGTTGGGGGAGAGATCCTGCCCCAAGTGGAGGAGTTCAAGTATCTGGGGTCTTGTTCACGAGTGAGGGAAGAATGGAGCGTGAGATCGACAGGCGGATCGGTGCGGCATCCGCAGTGATGCGGGCTCTGCATCGGTCTGTCGTGGTGAAAAAGGAGCTGAGCCGTAAGGCAAAGCTCTCAATTTACCAGTCGATCTACGCTCCTACCCTCACCTATGGTCATGAGCTATGGGTAGTGACCGAAAGAACGAGATCGCGAATACAAGCGGCTGAAATGAGTTTCCTTCGCAGGGTGTCTGGGCTTTCCCTTAAAGATAGGGTGAGAAGCTCAGTCATCCGGGAGGGGCTCAGAGTAGAGCCGCTGCTCCTCCGCATCGAGAGGAGTCAGATGAGGTGGCTCGGGCATCTGATCAGGATGCCTCCTGGACGCCTCCCTGGTGAGGTGTTCCGGGCACGTCCAACCGGGAGGAGGCCCCGGGGAAGACCCAGGACACGCTGGAGGGACTATGTCTCCCGGCTGGCCTGGGAACGCCTTTGGGATTCTCCCGGAAGAGCTGGAAGAAGTGGCGGGAGAGGGAAGTCTGGGCCTCTCTGCTTAAGCTGCTGCCCCCGCGACCCGACCTCGGATAAGCGGAAGAGGATGGATGGATGGATGGATATCTCATAATGGATAGTTAATTTAGTTTTCCTCCATTTACGCTCAGCTCTATAACATGTTCTTTTTAAATCAGACACTCTTTGGGTCTTCCATGGAATAACAATGCTAGAAGATTTTTTAACTGTCTTTTCAGGTGCAACTATGTCAACAGCAGCTCTTACTTTAGAATTAAAGTTTTCCACTTTACTATTTACATTATCCGCGCTATTATAGTTGGCACTATAAATGGACTGATTGCTTAGAATGTTTGTAAGTTTTAAAGCTGCTGATGAGTCAAATAAGAGTTTTTTAACAATATGCTTCTCATGAATGTTTTCTATCATTATTTCTATATTAAATAGTAGAAGGAAATGGTCTGATAGACCAATATCAATGACCTGCTTTATATCAACTTTTAGTCCTTTAGTAATCACTAAGTCTAACGTATGACCTGCTTTATGTGTAGGTTGATTAATGAGCTGTCTCAAATCAAAAGAGTCCAGGAGGTTCATGAATTCTTTTACTTTTTGGTCACACTGATTGTCGATATGAAAGTTAAAGTCGCCGACTATTAAGAGTGTGTCATAGTTCGTAATTAAAATTGACATTAAGTCAGAGAATTCCTCAAAGAAAGATGCATTATATCTAGGAGGTCTATACACGGATAATACTAGAACATGAGAATCTCCATGAATAACAACGGCGAGATACTCAAAGGACTTAAATTTACCAAAACTAACATCTTTACATTTTAACCGGCTCGAGTAAATGTTTGCCAAGCCGCCCCCCTTTTTTCCCTGGTGGTCTGCACGAGTAAAACTGTAATCCGGAGGCGCAGATTCGATTAAAACAGCCGCGCCGTCTGAGTTAAGCCACGTTTCACTTAGTGCAATAAAATCAATGTTTCTATCACTAATAAGATCCTTTATAAAAAATGTCTTGTTAGTTAAAGCTCTAACATTTAATAGTGCCATATTTAATGTTTCGGAGGGGCAGAGCTGAATTCTATGCGCGTTATTGGTATTTGGAACAAAAACTAAGTCATTTTTGTTAATGCCGCTCAGAAGTTTTTCTTGTGTTCGTTCAATGTTCTCCCATGTTTTCAACTTCCTCCCAGGGACTTGAGATGCACAGTTCGATTGATAATTGATATTTAACTTTTCTAATAAGAGTATATCAGTAAAATAAAATACTTGCACTATGATTTAAAACTTATAATCCTCAGAAATATTTTCTGGGGTTTTGCAGGTTAACTTCTGAATTTCTTGTTTGTTTCTATTCTAGTTGTGTTGCCAGGGAAATTTCCTAATACAATGGACTTCAGTTATAGTGACATTGATGAATCAGGTGTTTCACAAGTACTGAGTGACTAATTGAGTACTTTTCTGCATACAATATTTTTTTGGGTTTTTTTTTCCAGAAGCTAATATTTATATATATTATTTCACTGGATCATCTTACTCTGGAATATGCTAGATACAATTGCCAAGGAGTAAAACATTTCTGCTGTAGATAAATTCTTGCCTTTCCTAGTGACTTTGGTTATTGTTTGGGATCACTGTAAAACACACTTTTATAGGAAACTTTGAATTGAAACATGTAAGTAGTAGGAATAATGACAATTTTTGGTATAAATATAATTTCACCCTATAGCAGATCCTGTATAAATGGTAGCTTCAATCAAATTTGACTATAACACTTTGATCTGTAATCTTGCACCATTACAAAGTTTTGGAGGGTTTAGATAAAAAAAGAATACACTGAATCATGGTTTACTTTTAACATATTACATCAGGCATTGTCATTTATAGGCAGCACATTTGTGTGGCACATGCTGTAACGTTTTATTAGGGGTGCAAAGTTATGGCAAAGTTAATAGTTGACATTTATTACCTTTGATATTATAATTACAGCCATCATTGTGCAGGGAACCGCTTACAAATTGTATATGAAACTGTTAAAATTGTAGATTATCTGAATAATTAAAAAAATGTTTAATAATGTTTGTTTTTAATTTTTTACAATAAAGATTCAGCACACTTACAGAATTTGTAAATACAGTAAGTTCCTCCTCTCTTTTTGAAAATTAATTATCCTTCTGAAAAAAACAGCCATCACTACATCTCACCCTTTAAAAATGAAAAAGTGGTAAAATGTTAAACATTGGAACGTTAATTTGAGGTTCTGCAGTATTAAGGAAGCAAATGTTGAATATGTATGTAAAAATTAAAGTACATGATAAAATCTTAAATGCCATTAACGTAAGATTAAGACGTTAATTTAAACACAACGTGATGGTTCTGGTGTATTGGTACAGTATATAAAAGCATTAAGTGTAATAATATTAATTTGGAGAAGTATTTCAATAGCAACTCATATTTACATGCTGCTACCAGTTGTGTCTTGAGGAAAGTATTGTAACAAAAGGAGCACTCATTTAAAGAAGCAGCATTGCAAGGATCTACTTTTATATATCCATCATCAATATAATGAACCATTATTATTATACATGCTTCCATAATTCTTCTCAACCAAAAATTGATTATAGCTGCATAAAGTGCTACTTGTTTCAAATACATTTTGATTTTTGTCTGACATTTGGAATGAAGTGAATGCGGAAGAATAATTGCACCTTGATCATTTTTTAAAACCTTTGTTGCACACAATTTTTTTATTGTAGCCTTGTTTACTGATAAACAAAACACTATGACTACTGTTACCTGATTTTACTTTTGATAGCCTGATGTATAAGAACATGTGTTAGCATAAATAGTTAATTAACGGTTATCTGTGTTGTGAATTTATGATTACTGGAACTCTTTCTGACCTTTAATGCACCCATCGTACTGGACTATGTGGTTGAAATTTAAATGGCTGTATGGATGTTTGCATGCAGTGGTTTAATAGTTTGCATAGTACACTTTTGAAAGCAGAATAATTCCAATTTGCAGGCAATTCCCTTTTTTTTACTAAAACATCTAAAATGTGTCAAATGACATGGTTCAACATTAGTTATTCTCTTTAATTTCTGGTGAAAACAGAAAAAAATATTCACACTTTTTAAAAGATGTGAGTGCTTTGGTATATGCTCAGCAGTGCTGGCATCTTATGTGGTACAATGATGTATTAACATGAAGAGAGAGGAGCACTGAGTAGCAGTTCAGGTTCAAGCACCATTACCTAAGACTGTCATTTGTTCCTTCAAGTATACAGCACCACTGTCATATCGAGGGGAGTAGGGGGATCGTTTTTCAGTGGCGAGGCTGGATATCAACAGAGCAGAACAGATAATCAAGCCAGTAGTCAATAGTAGCCTTCCTTGAGCTTTACTGAACTTTTATATTTATTTATTTATTTATTTATATTTTTATATATATATATATATATATATGATCGCTTATCTTCTTTTAGGACAACGCTTCATCTTCAGTCGTCTGTCCACCCTTTTGGTTAATAATACTATTTACATTACCTGTCAATCATTTCTGCTGCGTCCTTCATTTACATAAACCACACTCTCACTGCAGTTGCAAGCATGTAAGTTAGCTTTATATTAATAAATAATAAAATGAAAAACACATGTTGGCTAATTATTTTCCTTTTTCAATAATGTCACCATAGTTCAATAAAATTTGTCAAGGCATTTTTAAGATTTTGGATTTTTATTTTTTCTGTTGCTAGGTGTTCACCACTAAATACTGATATATTGAAACATTCTTTCTTTCTAGTGCTCAAGATGTACCATCCTACCCAATGTTCACTTTTTAACTATGAGTGAAATAGTGTTTTTGGTTAGTGAGTGAGTGAGGTATACGGTCCGAGTGATTGGCAAGTTTTTGTAGAGTAGGGCCTGGGTGTGTTTGTAAATGTCGTGCATTGGATTTGCGTCCTGTTTTGCATCTGTTGCTACAGGGACAGGCAATGAGCAACTTCCAACAGTGAGCAGAATCAAGTGACAATGAAGATAAATGTTATATTATATTGCAAATGCAAATAGGTAAAATTCGTAGTTCTTTTCCATTTTAATTACTCCTGTAATCCTGTAATCTAAACTTGCCATTTATAGTATTAAATAGTTAATGTATTCTTATAGACTGCACAAGTATAAGCTTTTTGAGACCATGTTTAAAATAAGAAATTGTATGTTTGTTACTTCTGTGTTCTTATGTGATTTTTGATGACACAAAACATTTTTCATAACAGATGGTTCTTTATATTAAATTTGATTGCAGAATCACAGGTCACAAATAGTCCCAGATGGTTAAAACTAACAAGATCTCTGCAGTTAATTTTTTTTTCTTTTGCTGTGTACACAATAAATTGTAATCTAGGATTAGAGAAGACAAGGTGTTAATTTCTAATATTTGTTTCAATTAGACTTCTTTAAAACCAAGGAATAAAACAGAAATAATGCTGTGTATTTTTAGTCACACCATAATTATAATAATGGGAATTTACAGCTAATTTGAATGAATATTTTGTTCCTGACAGTCTTTGCATATTACGAGACTGAGAATTTCTATTGAAAACCAAGCAGTTGCATATGGATTGTCCCTTGATATCATTCACTTGCCGTGTAATCTTATTATGCAAAGTTCTAATCTTCACCTAGAATGAATGCCCAAGGGTCAGAATATAGTCATATCAAGGTTCTGGGGTCATGTTTTGTGATCACTGCCCTATTCTTCTAAGCAGATCTGGGATTTACAAGTATTCCCCTGACACTGTCAGAGATAGACAACAAACCCTGCTGCATGTTAGGAAGACAAGACCAACACGAGTTCCTTGCTGGGATTATACTTGATTTGTAGCTGTAGGATTTTCTAACAGATGTATTATTGGACAGGGAATAAGGGGCCACCAGCACGGCGAAATTGGATCAAGATTGGCATTCTCGGCGAGGGGACTGGCTGCTAAAACAGCAGCTGCCTGCAAATGTGACTTCTTTCAGGTGAAGCAGTTTCCAGTCATTTGGAAAGAGATGGGATGAAAAGGAACCTTGGTGATAATTTTGATGTCTGTGAGATTTAGAACCAGTGTAATGGGATTATCGGTAACACCTTCACTGCAGAAAAAGCCACCTGGCGCTATAACTGGCAGCGACTGAGAACTAATCCTTTCCCATCTCTAGGATGTCATTCATAAAGCTCAAAGTGATTTCCGCACTGCTTGCCGTGATTAATGCTATCAACAGAAACGATGAGAAGAAAGCTCAGAATTCATTATAAAATGACTGACATACAAATTGTTCTTAAGCTTTGTTTCCTATTAATTTATTAGAAGGGTAACACTGCTTTTTTTAAGAATAGCAATTTACTTCTCTGTTCCTGAATAAATTAATAGTTGTGGGAAATAACATTTGACATTTTGATTCTAAATTTGACTAAAACAATACCAGTTTTATTAGTACATTTAATTTTGTGCTCTCTATTAAGCTAAACTTTCATTACTTTAAGAGTTAGATTTCTAATTTAAATGCGTCTTTAATCATCACATAAAATCCCCAATCATAAAACAACAACACTTAACTGTCATATATTCTCTTAGCGTAGGAGAGGACAATATATATTCCTAGTAGACCCACTAGTAGATACTTATTGCTTGTTTTGAACATACTACAGTTGTATTTTACCATTCTAGTATTCTACTACCTTTTTTGGTTTAAATTGTTAACATTAACCATTTATATCATAGTATTTTCAAGTTGCATTAAAAATTGTGGTATGTAAAATAATGTATGGTAAGTTTACAAAACATTTGCTATGTGGACTATAAAGAAATATAAAATTTATAGAAGACATACTTTTTCTTCTTTTTTTCCCATGTGTTTCAACTCTGCTTTAGTTAATACAGTTCCAAATTAAGCGGCATACCATATATACTTCACACTAATTTACTAGATAGTAGGAAAATTAATTTGAAAGTTAGTTATGACTTTAAACCTGGTTTTAGAAAGTGCAAAATATTGATTGATCTATCATTGAAATGCTTGTTTGCCTGCAAGCCTTTTTAGTTCTACACTTTGAACTCAATGGGTTAGGCATGCCATATGAGATATATGACCATCCATCTTTCCAGTACCTTTCTAATCAAGTTCACTTATTTGGGGATCTGTAAGATATGCTTATTATTTCTTTTCATTCTTTCCAAGATGCAGTTGTGTTACTGTGGATTGGACATGTAAGTCTGAAATGTTGTACTTAAAAATGAAATTGAGCAACACTGTTTATATTTTGACTTTTAAACTTATAGTGGAACTGTTCTTGTCAGATATTTTTTTCCCTGAATTGTCCATAACGATTAATAAATACAGCTTCTCCATTTCTCATGTGTAAGTTCTGTTAGGGAAAGCCATATACAAATCATTATTAACATTTAAATACTGAATGCAAAACAAATTATGCTATGCTGTAGTCAAATAAACTGAAAATATGGCATTCAGCAGCTACTTCATTTTTATCAAATTTGTCCAAGATATCTGCCAAGTGGTAAATAGATTGCTGAAGACCAACTTGTGTTTTGGCATTTCACATTTTCTACACGTTATCTGTAATAGTGCATTCTGTTTTCAAACAGTGATGGAGAATGCTATACAAACCATTTTCTTCTTTTACCAAACCCATTTTCCCAAACCTAAAAAAGCATTTTCATGCTGATTCAGAAAAAACGTTCCTGCTGGAAACTTCAACAGAGAATGCATAGTTACAACTTCTACTTCTTTTGGACTTCACTATGATTTTCAACTCTGCTTTTGCTTTCCTTCTCAAAGAAGTTCTTTTCAATTAATCATAGCTATTTAGCCAAACATATTTAACATGGTACTGTATTTTTATTAATTTCATGCATTTTAATCTTAATTTTTTCTATAAACATTTAAGATGGTGCTGTATTTTGCTTCATCCCGTGACCCTGTAGTTAGTATATAGCAGGTTGGATGATGGATGGATGGATTTTGTTTCATTTCATTTATTTTGTTTTAGAAGTAACGTTTCAAATTTGAACATATTGCAAAAGTAGTCTTTTTTGCAGTTAAGACAGTAAATATTGTAATCAGTAAATCCAATATGAAAAATATGTTACAGAGAGCATAAGGACCTGTATGTTTACAGTAAGGGATAAAGATGCTGCTTTCTTTGAACATTAAAAACACCTTTATTCAATGAATGAGTGTCCTCTAAAAAAGAACACACTGTGAACTTAATTTACATCCAAAGCAGATTTGGTCTTTGTTGTTGCAGGAACCTTCTATCATGTAAATCTTTTTGTTTTCCTTGAAAGATGGCATACTTTATTGTGAAGAGTTTACCTACTAATTCTTAAGTCTTCTGTAACAAAGCTTTTGTTTAACAGTATAAAACTGCACTTTCATTTTGCAAAGTGAAATCACAAAGGACATTGTATCAACATTTAATTTGTTATAAAAAATTAATCAAGGAAAAATCCCAGTACTCTTAATACAAATGTAAATTCTTAAAAGAGTATACATAAAATTAGCAGTTGTAACATTATACTTTATTTATTTTTTGTTAATTTTCATTCTTCCTCCTATTTTGTATCTATTTTTAAACTCATTTGTTCTGACAAATTACCCAAAGTTCAGTGGTGAAAGGCCAGTGTGCACCTAGAATGGCCTTTGATTCCAAGTAGCCTACAAACACACCCTTGCATTGTCTTAGTAATTGTTTTAAACAACTCCCAAACACATCACTGGAAAACAGAATGTTGAAATACTGGAACCACATGCATATCTTAACCTAATTGTAAATCCACACACTGCCTCTTTCTGCATTTTGGCAGTAGCAGTGTGTGGCATTTCTTTTAAGCGCTTGAGTTTACCACCTTAAGGAAGACTTAAGTTGCTGGTCTAATATGCCAGAAGACAGTTTTCTTACCCATAGATCAGAATCTTCACACATGTCCCCTTTACCCATGAGGGTTAGATTTTTAAGTTCGAGGTGGAGTTGTTTAGGTCTTGCATAATCCTGATTAACTCAATTAAAGATCACAAAGAACTTTTGATAAAGTGTTGCCTACTAACCCTTGTTATAACAGCAAGCAGGCTTCATCAATGTAGGAAGTTTGTTGAACTGCTGCTTTGAGGTCTGAAATTTAAACAACCGCAACATATAAAAGTAGGGATATACTATTAAGATTCTCAGTGGGGAGTCAAAGATAATGTGCATGTACAAAATATAAACAGTAAGTGTCTGCAAATATGACATGAATATTAAATTATAAAATTAAAGCCATATAGCCAATGTGTCTTAAAATAGATTTTAAGAATAAAACAACTAGTTAATTATGAGATTATTGCTTTATTTATTTTGCACTGCCTATTGATCTTGATAGATTACCATTACAGACTAGTGGGTTTTGTTGAAATCTTCATTTTTTGTTTTCAGGTGCCAAAATGATAAAAAATATTATCAGCAAGTCTTTGGGTTTTATTGGATATACCATTCAGTATGGATGCATTGCTCATTGTGCATTTGAATACATTGGGGAGCTGGTAGTGGTATGTGAACTAACTTACTTCAATCATACTTGTTGTTGAGTTGTGTTTATCTTAGAAGAAGTAAATAAATCTGTACTTTGTATTTCTTTTTATTGAAAAAAAGAGAAAATACTGATTATTCATGTGATTGTAAATATTCAAAAAATATTGTCCTTAAGTATTAATCACCACCTAGTGTGTAAACAGATCTGTAGCAAATTACAGCATTTATTTTTTTTTATTTTTAAATGAGCATTCTTTTTTTAAGTGCTCAGGACCTTCAATGGAACCCACAATTCAAAACCATGATGTTGTATTTTCAGAGAGGTTAAGCTGTCATTTGTATTGCATTGAAAAGTAAGTTTTTTTTTTTTATTTTATTTCTCTATTATCTTGTTCTTGGTTAGATATTTTGTAGCTGAAGCATTACTAGTCAGTAGAGCATTTTTGAGGTCAGTGGCACATTCTCTTTTCTTTCACACATCATTAATGTTGCCTGTTAAATATCCTACAGCTGCTTGGCAACAAAAAAATCTGTTTTTTAAGACCCTTTCTCTTTTGCAATAAATTAACAGTGTTTGAATTTTCCTCAGGGGAGATATTGTTATAGCAAAAAATCCTAGTGATCCGAAGATGAATATTTGTAAAAGAGTAATTGGATTAGAAGGAGACAAAGTCTGCACAAGCAGCTCATCTGATATCTTCAAGACACATACTTATGTGAGTACTAAATATACAAGTTTTTATTTCACAATATTTGAGATAAATCGTGCAGCTATCAAAAGTGGCACATTTGGAAAAACTGCTAAGAGTGAAGGAGACTAATTACTTTATCATTTTTGTGCTCTGCTCTAATTTGCTCAAGTTTATCTGAGTTTTCTAGCAAAAATGTTGTCTTTAATATTGTGTTCTATAAGAGCCTTTCTCTTGAAGTTTCTCCACCTGCAAAATAACAAATATTAAACATCATAAGACAGTATGAATGAACAATATGTTTTCATCTGACCAAGGTTCTACTAAATTTAATCTATGTGCATTCCCTAGATTAAAGTAAAGGCCCTATCAAATAATGCTGATATATTAAGTCCCTGTGTTACTTAAACAGAAACGGCACCTGATAATGTCACTTAATACCTCTTAGGTCTGTAAATAAGGAATTGGCTTCCTGTCAGTCACTGTGATTAAATCCTGAGCTACACATCCATTTCTCAGCAACGCACTCTCCACAATCAATCACAGCACACTGCTAATGCCTTGGCTACAGGCAACAGAGGAGAAACTTGTTTGCTCTTGAGCTAAAGTGGAGTTCATTGCAGGGTAGGCTTTGCCCATTTAGCCTGGATTTCTATGGCAAACGTAAATGTGAAGATAAGTGTGGCACATGCACAGTGTTTACAGATAAAGGGCTGGCTTCACTTTTAAGCAAAGATGATGTTGACAGAGGAGCGTGCTTCACAGTTCCCTTCGTTTCAGGGAGTAACATTAATGCAAAATAGTTCCTTAGTCTTTAATAATCATTAATGTTTTTATTATTATTATTTAGAGTGCTTCTCAATTTTCCATGCCTTATAATTTTATGTTTCTTCAAGTAATGCCATGTTTGTAGTAAACCAAAAATCTCTTGGTATTTGTTAACAAACATTTGCACTAACATTTTCTTTACGTCTTTATTTAGTAGGATGCAATATCTACGATTTCCGTGTAACCCTGTATGAAATGAGGCAGGTTTTTGAAAAATGATGGCTAAATGAATGAATATGAGGTTTCTAATTTAAACATCAATGATGCAGACACCATTCATTTGGCATTAACAAATAAATCATCAGTGTATTTAAATGTTTGTTCAGTTTAATTCAATTTAATTTTAGCTTGTGGTTCCAAGAGAGAAATTTGGTGTGTCAGTAGAATTTAGAGAGAGACAATGACATAACGTTGAAAACATCAACAAAGAACTCTATCATCAAAGATAAACTTTTGTAGAATTTGATCACATATAGTGGTGGACTAATACTTGCCCAGACCATGGAACATCTGTTACATAGTTGTAGTTACATAACCCTGATGTTTTTATTACATTTTGAAAGTACAGATACAATGTAATTATGTAAGTACTGTACACTTGTTTTGGATCAGTGATAAATTGTTACATTGTAATTATATAAACTGTGGAATACCAATGACAACCGAGTAATTAACTATAATGTTACATTGTATTACACAGTAAGTACGGAGTAATAACTCTTAGTTACTCTTAGTAAAGTGTTACCAAAAAAGGTTAGAATTCTCACTAAAATGACTTATATTCCCTAGATAGTGCTGTTGTCCCTTGTCTTCATACTGCTTCTGTATTTTGATTAAAAGTCACTTTTGAGTCTGTAATTGTCTTAAGATATCGGTAACTTTCTACAGTCTTCACTCCCTGGTCTTTAATAATTGTTTTTTTGAGAAGAAACTATGTATCTTCTGAAATCAATTAGTTCATTACTTTTTAGAACCTTCTAATTGTTGAAAAGACTCAAAACAAAAATTATCTACCTCTAAACCATGCCTGATGTTGTTTTCATTAAATTCATCCAAAGTCACTAAGTCATCAACACATTGTAACATGAACCCATTTTCAGATTTACTGTAATAACCATTAGTGTAGAGAATATACAAAAGACGTAGAAGAACACAGTCTGGAGGGACCTTGTGGATGAGGACAGCTTATCAGGTAGACAACCATTTACCTTTACAATTAAGTCCTGTCTGTTAAAAAGTCAGTCAGCCATCCTACAAAATTATAAGTCCAAATAGAAATGTTTAAGAAGTCTCCCTGCAATGGGCCTGGATGGTCTTGAAAGTTGAGAAGAAGTCTACAAAGAGGAGCTTTACATGAGTCTCAACATCCTCCAAGTGCACAACAGATCAAACAGGTAACAATGGTGTCCTCTGTCCCTGCACTTTCTCTGTCAGCTTCTTCATTTCATGTTTTTCAAATGATTTCATATCCAGCGATATCAGAGCTACTGGTATGAAGTCATTTAAGTAGGCTACTAGAATTGCTGTAGACTGTTTCCACAGCTTTGGAACCTGCTGTTCCAATTACAACCAAAAATAATTTTTTTAGGAGAATATGTCAGGTGGACAACAGTGTGTTTGCAATCACTTCGTCATGAATAATACTGAACATTGTATGCAGATTTGCTCTAATTACTAGAACAAGTAAATCTGAACAACAGTAGCACTATGTTATTCACTAGCACTTGGCTTTTGTTATAAAATGAAGATTCAAGAGGCATATTTACTGAGATACTTGACTCTGCCATCATTATCTTAAAAAGATAAATATGGATTTAAAAAGTGAGGTCTTTTTCTGATTGTATACCAGAGTAACAAACAAATCACAGTTTTGTTTTGTTTTATTATAAACATAATAATATGCATTCCAGATCTACGGTATAATGGATGGGTAGCACGTGCTGTTGCATTAGACCCCAGCTTCTTCCAGCCCTGAATTGGATTGTAGCATTTGTATTATTACTATTGAAACACATTGGATTTACTGTATTTTAGCTTTGTTGACATTGTTCAACAGAGCAAGAGTTTTTAATGTCAAAGTGAAAACATATCATACCAGTGATGTAGAATAATTAATCACATATATAAAACACAAATCAACTGTTGCATAAATATTCAAATCAGTGTTGAGTAGACAACAGCCTTACCTTTCTTTGCACATCTACTGTACATAATCTTCTTTACAAAACTTGTCAAGCTCTGTTGAGTGTAGTGCCGATAGTGAGTGAGCAGCCTTTTTCAAGTCCAGATACAAATTCTCAATTGGACTGAGATCTGCACTCTAACTCGGCCACTGAAGGACGTTAACTTTGTTGTTTCTAAGCCATCCATGTGTAGCTTTGAAATGAGGCTGCATATTGTTTTCCTCCAGCATGTATTTTGCTTCATTCATTTTACAATAATAATAATAATATATTTTATTTATATAGCGCCTTTCCCATGCTCAAGGCACTTACAGAATATAAGAAAGAATGGTAGGTTATACAGTACATAGTATTGTACAAACCAAATAAAAAATTGAGAAGATTAAGACAGCAAATTCAGAGAAAGCCTAACAGACAACATAATTGATGGTCTCGCACACACATACAGGTTATATGAGCATCTTGACAGAGAGGTAAACTGAGAGAAGGGGAATGAAGTCAAGTAGAGCTAAAAGCCTTCCTGAACAGATGAGTTTTGAGGTTTTTTTTTTTACAGAATTCATGGAGTCAGCTAGGCTGTTTAATTTTGGTAGGGTTACAATCCTTGCAGGCCATGCTGCAGAAAAATATCCCCACAACATGAGGCTTCCACCATTAGTGGGGATGATATGCTTTTGATAATGTGCAGTGTTTGGATAATTTCAAGCGTGGTTTTAGTCTGATGGCCAAAAAGCTCAGTTTTGGTTTCACCTGACCATAGAGCTTGCTTTCAGATGACTTCAGAATCTCCCATGTGCCCAGAATTGAGATGCAAAGTTTTTTTTTTTTTCTCTTTGCCATGCTTGCATAAGCCTGCAAGTGGTGAAGCACCTTCCAGTCTTATCCACTGCAGTTTGTATCTCCTTCAGAGTTATTGTAGGTGCCTTGGTGGCCTCCCTCAATAGTCTTCTTCGCTCGGTTTTTGTGGGAAACTTGCTCTTGGCAGATTTACATCCGTGCCATATTCTTTCCATTTTGAAATGATTGACTTAACTGGACTCCAAGGGATATTCAGTAAGATGGATATTTTTGTGTCTTCATCCCCAGTCTTGAACTTTTCATGGAGTAGCAATGGAGTGTTCTTTTGTTTTCATTGTGTAGGTCAGGCCACCATGTTGACTCACCCCAAATTGGACCAGATCGGATGTATTTGTACTACAATCATTTGAAACCCCTTGACTCCAGACAGATTATCTCCATTTAGCTAATTATGTGACTTCTTAAAACCAATTGGCTGCACTAAAGATGATTCAGGTGTGTTTACATTTGCAATTCATTTAGAACGCTTTGGATCTGTTTTCACTTTAACATTAAAGAGTCTTTCTCTGCTGATCAGAGACAAAAAAGCGGTGAATACTTTTTATAGGTACTGTAAACATATACAGTATTTATGTACATATTCACAATAAAGCCACAGGATATTCTAACACTGTGAACCTCTTTCTTAGGCTTTATCCTCTGTTTGGATATCATGGTTTTCATTATTAACATGATGAAAAATGTTCTACATTAAAAGTACTGTCTGTAGAACTGCTTTTTAAGATTTTGCAAATTACCTATTTTTATTATTTGTACTACTGATTCTAAAATATTTTGAAATAATTATTATAATAAAACATTCAAGTTTGGAAAGTCACTAGGCAAGTTACTGTATCCAAATATTTTTTTTGTTAATCCAGTCGCTTTTATAGTAGTTTTAATGTTCTTTGCTTTGGGTCATTGGGCTGCGCAAAGACACTTTTTTTGATGCTGGAGTTATGGTGGGACACTCTTTAATGCTGCTGTCTTACAACTGGCTTCAAGTCCTGTCCCTGTGTTCATTTTGCACATTCTGTCTGTCTCGTATCCTAAAAACATTAGGTTACCTGGCCGCTTTAGCCCTGTATGAGCAAGTGTGCCTCGGGATGGACTTGCACACTATCCAAGGCTAGCTTATTCCAGCACGTGACACGGCTTGAACAGATTCCTCACCCATTGCAACTCTGAATTAGACTAAAAAGGTATCAGCTAGATGTTAATAAATACTTTTATCCAAATTCACATACAGCATATAATTCTAAACATTATACGCTTTCCTCAAGTGATGCGGATGGAACTTGCAGCACTGAATTACTGTATATACTACAGGAACATAGCCATTGGGCTAAAATGTTGTATTAGCACTCTGGCTTCTCAGATTTTCACAGTGAGACCCATAATCAGCTTTTTTAAAATTATTATTGTTACTAAGTTGTAATGGTCAGATAGCACTGTTTGAGTAGTGTGGTGCTACATAAACTACTCAGCTTCACTGTCTTTATTGCATTTTTCAGTGTCTTAGAATTTGTATGCCTTTTTTCTGATTAATGATTACTTTATACAATACAATCTTGCCGTTTCTATTAAAGTGTCTTTTTTTTTTTTAAATTGTTAAACCTTTGCATGAAATTCATTGTCTGAATGAGAAACATCGATATTCAGCTGAATGAGCCTGTGGTACGGACTCTCTATCTGGCAGGCCACCGTTTGTGAGACTCATGGACTGTGTTTCTGATATGTATGTGAGCAACACTGGATCACCACAAGGAACAGTCCAGTCTTCTTGTCTCATTACTCCCTACACCTCAGACTATAGATATAAGACCAGGTCATGTCACCTGCACAAATTCTTTCATGATTCTGCACTAATCGTGTGTATTGGCAAGGAGGATGAGATAGAGTATAGGAGTCAGATGAAGGTCTTTTTGCATCAAGAAACAGAGAATTGTCTGAAGTTTAATATCAACTGGTTATTGACTTTTGATGCACCAAGAGCCTCTGTGTCCGATCACTATTCAGGGAGCGGATGTGGAGGTGGTGCACTGCTACAAGTACTTGGGGGTCTACATCAATTACCGGCTGGACTGGTCTAGGAACAGAAAGGCGCTATACAAGAAAGGGTAGAGCAGACTCTATTTTTCTTAGGAAACTGTGGGTTGCGGGTTGTGACATCCTTTACATCTACAACTTTGTGATTACTAGTGTGATTTTCTAAACTGTGGTGTGCTGGTAAAATCACTTAAAAGAGGCCCACCAAAAGTTTCATAAATGAGGCATGGTCAGTTATGGCACACACTCTCGACCCTCTAGAGCTGGTAGCAAATGAGGGAGTTGATACACTAATACCGAGTACTTATACCAACAGCAACATGTCTGCATAATGTCTCACTGGGGCTGGGACTTTTTATCCTTGGCCAAGTCAGATGTTTTTCCTTTCTTTTTAGTAATTCTATTATGTATTTGAGAGGGTTGTTAGTTTGGTATAATATTCATTGGACTTCTGTAAAAATCAAAATTTCCCTGGGACAAATTAATGCTATCTACAGTATCAGTCACAGAGACAAGTGTTTATATTCCACATTCCTGTTTTCTCCTTTGTATTCATCTTCTTCTGTGTTGGGGTTTAATGTGCTTGATCGACTTTTTCAGTACAGTTTGGTCTTGCACATCTTCAGTCAAAGCCCTTTCCTTCTGATCTTTTTCTTTTTTTATTTTACCCATTGTATCCAGCAGGAGGTGCATGCCCCCCTGGAAGAGGTTCATTAGAGAGTGCAGCCTTTACTGTACTACTAAAATACATATAAAATTATAAAATAAAGTATTATATCATTCCCTAGTGTACATTTTAGTTCCAGCTTAATATCAGCTTAACACTCACAATAAACAATAGTCAAAGAAGAACTATACTTGACCAAAACATGATGCAGTCGAGGTTTCTTGCAATCGGCACTTGTCCAGTCTTTGATATCGAGTGTGGGAAAGCATTGTGTCCTAAACACAGGCAGGAACAACGTCTTCCATCTATCCATAGTTTAGCTATGAAATTCCATGCAGATGTTTGAATTTTTTTACCTTCTCTTTGAACATACTTCCTCCAAGTATGGGCACATTCTGGTTTGCTGGTTCAGCATCACAGAGCTTTTTAGATCCCTGCACATTCCTTTTATCCCTGAATACCCTGCCTTGAACAGCCTGTTTGTCATGAGTCTGTCTCGTCAACCATCAGGTAATTTGCTTGGCAATTCAAAGTTGAAAGCCCTGAAAATTGCTGAATGACCCCGGCCAAAATTATAGATCAAGACACCGTGACACTTCAGCATTATGTAACACCTGATTCATCTAATCTCCCTGCCTAATATGTTATGTGAAAGACACATGTCTTTTTCATATCAGCTGTCTTACCTAAACATGTCTGGTTTCTAAATAAAATCAGATACAATGAAATACACTTTACAGATCAAAGTGACATACTTTAAACATTGGCTGTACTACACCCATCCACTTCTGCTTTGCCCTCCATCATTTTCTCTTCCCCTGTACTTCCATTCCCATCACTGTTTAGCCCACATACTTATTGTATCTCCTCATCACATATTCCATACCTTTTCAAGCAACTTTCCTGTACTTTCTTAGATATCTCTCCCACTTTTGTTTCACCCGACTGTCTCCTTTCTTATTCTTTGCTTTTTGTAACTCCACACGTCCATCTCTACACTCTTATTTCTGCTATATATAACTTCTTCTCCTGATCTCCCCTTACTGTCCATATCTCCGCTCCATAAGTCATTGCTGGTCTTACTACAGTCTTAAAACCCTTACCTTTAACCTTCGTCTTAATTGTTTGATCACACAATACTCCTGATACCTACTACTGTAGTACTATCTACTAGTTTAGGTCGATAACCACCCAAATAAACTTTCTAAAATGAATCAAGCAGACTACTTCCAGTCAAAACATGAATCTCATACTGAAGGACATCTGTTTCAGGAAGAAAACCACTCAGGACTTCTTCACACAAAGAGACATAGGAATCTGAGAACCTTTAACAAATTGCCAAACTATGTGGTTAAAGAAAAAAAAAACTTTTTAACTAGGTGTCCAAATGAGCATGGTCTCCACTTGATTGTCAAATGTAATTCTGTTATAAAAGATAATATTGCCTTCATTTTGCCAAAACTTTTTTTTTTTTTTTTTAAAGGACACAATTATAATGAACAAGATAGAGAGATTGAAACTGTTTTGTATCGGGTACTTTATGAAGTGCTGGTGATTTATTTATTTAAGAATTGCTATTGGCTTAATCTGAAATCTGAACTGTTCATGTGGCCTTTCTTCTGCCTTTGCTCATCTTCCTCACACTTCCTGGAAGTAAAAAACGCAGTGTTAAAAAAAAAAATAAACAACATTGTACCAGAGACGTTGGGTGGTCAGTTAGCCTAGCAATTTTGAGCCACACTCTTAATGCCAGTGATGCCAAAAAGAGTACTTTGTAATTTTTTCTAATGCCAACTTTGTATGTCCTGTTCTTTGTTCTGGATTGAACTTTCTGAATCATTTTGGGTTAACATAATACCTTGTAAAGCAGCTCTTTCTGCTCTGAACACTTCCACGTGCAACCTGGCCAATTCTGAAATTAAATGTTATATTTCTAGTTTTACATATCCAGGCAGTGTAGTTTAAGTAAAAGGTTTTAAACCACAAAGTTGCCAGTTCAATTCCCAGCTCCAGCTGGTACTGTGGTTCTTCACCTGTGTGATAAACCCCGGGTGTCGGTGAGCCTCAAACCCCAACACGATCACAAAAACACAGTCCTTTATCAAAAATAAATGAAGGTTTTATTTAAATACCTCCAAAAGTATTACCAATACACACAAAACACTGGTCTTTTTCTCTCCAAGATATGTTCCCTCACCACCGCACTGCCCTCCTCCAGCAGAGTGTTGCCTCTCTACCACCCAGCTCCGACTTGCCCGACCAAGGGAGTGCGGTCCCTTTTATTACAAACCTGGGAGTACTTCCGGTGTCAGAGCGATTGCCCAATGGAAGTACTTCTGGATCACACGGAAGTCCATTATTTGAGTAGGGAGCTTATTTCCCTGGAACAACCTCTTCAAGCACCCTGTGACTCCAGCAGGGCTGTACTGCTGGCTTCCCACTGGGTGGAGATATCCGGGACTGCTGCCATCTAGCGTGCTGGGGGAATAACAGTTCCCTAGCGACCTCTCTGCTTCTGTAGGGGCTGTCCATCCATTTCTTTCTTCCGGGTCTGTTTCCTTTCCTGGTCCGTCCAGCCTGTGAGGCATCTACACTTGCCAGTAGTCCACTTCAGGGAAATGTATGTCAATAATTGTTAGGCAGCATGATCTTGTAACTGGCCATGAAGTAGCTATGAACCTCAAGCAAACATATGCAGCAATAACAGTTTAGCAGCATGATATGTGAACAAGTCAAATTTCCCATTGAATGTGAAACATGTTAAAGAATGTTGATGAATAAATGCAAAATGCTTTTTTTATAATTTAACAAGGCATTTTCTGTTAACGTTTCATATAAGAAAGCATGGTTATATTACTACTGTATATAAAACTTAAAGCAGTTTTGTTCAGATATTCATTTGCAAACTTCAGACGCTGAATTTTGTGGCCAGGAGACAGGAAAGCTTTTCTTCTGCTGACTTACCACGAGGGTCATATGTGTTCAGGTGTCACTGCGCAGTAGAACAGTGCACCACCACTCCAGAGTCTGCTAAATCTTCCTGAAGGTCTTTTGCAGTCAAACGGGGGTATTTTTTAGCCTTTCTAGCAATCCAACAAGCAGTTCTTTCAGAAAGTTTTCTTGGTCTTCCAGACCTCAACTTGACCTCCAGTGTTCCTGTTAACTGCCATTTCTTAACATGATGAACTGAGGAAACAGCAACCTGAAAATGCTAATCCTGCTTTGTGAGCATCAATTGTTTTATTTTTCAGAGTGCTAGTAGGCAGCTGCTTATTGTTGGGACAAGGTTTGAGGAGTCAAAAAATGTATACAGCTTTGCAATTTCCATCACTATGGGTTTCCTAACAATGACTGTGAACAAGCCATTGCCCTGTCGAGCCAATTAAGGTCTGAGACCTTGGAAACGTTAATCTGAGACATCAAATATCTTGGGGTGCCCAAACTTTACTTTTTTCATTCTGCAATTGCACAAAATGAAAACAATACATTAACCTTACATAAAACACTGAAAAGAAATGTGTCATCTTTAACTTTATGTCTTTTGGCAATAAGTTAGTTAATCCTTACTTACCTCTTCACAGTAACAGACATTTTAAAAAAGGGTGCCCAAACTTTTGCTTGCCACTGTATGTGAAATACCAAAGCCCTCAAGTATATTAAGTCCACCTTCTACAGCAAAGCAATATCAGCAACCAAGAAACAATCTGAGTAGGGAGGCTGTCTGCAGCCTTGAACTTGCGCCTGGACAATAGTGTGTTTTATGCCAGCTGCCTTATAATGGAGCTTCCTTCTCAGAGGAGTCATTAACCGAGATATTACTGTAATGGGTCACTTGCCAGTCCTGTTATGCCTATTGGGTTTTTTCTTTTTTCCTCCATTATTGGATTTCTAATAGATTCATATCTTTTAATCAACATTTATTTATATAGCACATATTCATACAAAAAATGTAGCTCAAAGTGCTTTACAAAATGAATAGAAAAATAAAAAATAAACATAAGTCACCATTAATTAACATAGAATAAGAGCAAGGTCCGATGGCCAGGGTGGACAGAAAAAACAAAAAAAAAAAACTCCAAAGGCTGGAGAAAAAAATAAAATCTGTAGGGGTTCCAGACCAAGAGACCGCCCAGTCCCCTCTGGGCAATCTACCTAACATAAATCAAACAGTCCACTTTGTATCACAGAGTATTCTTAATATATAGATAAATTGATAGATAGATATAATATAGGTAGAAAAATAGGTAAGTAAATAAATATAAGACACATACTTTGGTTTGAACAGACACTAGAATGACTATAAAGCAAGAAAATTAAAAAGAAAGAAAACTGCTGACTGTCACAGTCCCAGTCAGGCATTATGCAGGCGTTTTGCTGGTTGTATAAAGGAGCCCCCTTAACGTTTCCTGACATAAAACCTGCCTGTGTAACCTTAAAATAAATTTCTCTTACAGATGTACAATGTACAGTACATTAATCACTTCCCTAAATTTGGCCATTTGAGGGACATAATGTTCACCCAACAAGTCAGCTTGTACGTATGTTATGTAAAAGTGACTAAAACGCACTAAAATGCAAGCATTCTTTTGTTTACCACTTTATAGTAATTCATCCAGCTTATAGTGAACCTCGTGAAGCATGGGAAAATCAAGACCACAGGCAATTAGAAATGCTGTACTAAAGAATTTATACAGGTTATCAAAAATTGTCAAAACTCAGCAGTGCTCCTGTTTAGTTTGAATAGAGTTTAATGTTGATGGACTGAAATTCATTCCATGCTTTCCATTTTTCAGCTGTGTGAACTTTTTTTTATAAACTTGCATATGGTTGGGTCTTAACCATTTTACACTTTTGTTTAATTATAATTGGAAACAAAATCTGCTTGTTCATTGTATATTATACCATAATATTTACAGCGTTTTACAATATGTGTTTAGTTTTTTCTTTATATTGTTAGTGTGATTGACTTTTGACCTATGAACTTTACATGAAAAATGGATTCAGGACCGTTACACTTCTTGACAATGTAAGGACAGTTAACACATTATCATGGTTGAAAGTTATATTATAAAAGTAGGCCTCTGGACTGTTACACTCATTATTACAATATAATGTGGTATTGATGTTACTTTCACATATAGAGGACTGGGGACTTAATTAAAGCTTTGACAAGTCCATCTCTGGTGATGAGATTATTTGTAATTGAGGTCACAGGCAATTACCATTTGGTCCATTGCGGCATCAGTGGTAGGCCCAACTTTGGTGGAGACCCCAGGGCGTTGATGAATGCATGCTTGCCTTGTTTATGTTGTCCCAGCTACAAGAGGGCAGATTTTAGTGAACAGCCTAATGACCCCGTCCCAGAGTTGTGATCCTGAATCAACATAAAGACTTTCTATGATTGTTTACTAGCGTTCTGGAAAAAGCTGACTTTACTGTGCCACACTTTTATAATCAAAACCCACCCACCTTTACTACTTCCTAAATTCTGCTTTCATTTAAGCTACAGTATGCTTTGTTTTGTTGTATGAGGAATTTGAAAGTGCAGAAAGAAATCTTATTTAATCTTGATTCATATTACATTCTGCAATTTCCTTTGATGTTTCAGGTACCAAAAGGACACATCTGGTTAGAAGGGGACAACATTAAGAATTCAACCGACTCACGGAGTTACGGCCCAGTTCCCTACGCGCTCATAAGAGGCAGAGTTTGCTTCAAGGTATATTTATTAAGTACTGTATAACATTTTGCCTTAGTAACTCATACAAATAATGTATTCTGGAAGATAACACACACATGAACCCATTTTAATAAAGAAAGGAACTGCTTGCATGGGTCTTTTACCATATTCGGTGCTAATCCATACATGTACTATTTTTCTAGGTATGGCCATTTCACAATGCTGGGACTTTCGGGAAGAGCCCAAATGAAAGAGTTCCTCGTAATGTTTGAAGACATTTCCTTAATTCATATCTATATTACATATATAGTTGTGTATGTACTGTATTTTATAATATATTCAAAACAATTTCTTTATTTAAATTGGGTTTTCATATTTTTTTTAAATAAAAAAAATCATGTTTTACTTTGAATAAATACAGAATCAAACATTTTGGGTCAATGACATCTAATTTTGGGTTAGTTAGAAATAAATACCTAAAAAGAATTAGGATATACTGTACTTGTCAGACAAACAACTTTTTTTTTTTTTTAATTCTGTTGCGTAAATACTGATACTTCTTATATTAAGTTTTCAAATACAGATTGTCAGAAGTTTCACTGACTCTTAGAGTACAGACATGCACCAATTTGAGTTGTGGCAATTCCTACTTACAGCCAAGGGTCATAGGAAAACACTCAGGTAGTAATGTTTTAGAAGATGCCTAAACAGGCCACAATAAGAAATCTTTTGTTATTATTATTATTTCACAGGGTCTCATATGTTTTCTGACTTTTAGAGGACCCTTTAAGGTGTGTTTTGATCGGCGCTGCTTCTCGTGGCTAATGCTCATGTGTTCGGCCCACTCTTCCTTTCTTATACCAGTGCTTCTCAACCTTTACGGTCCCACAGCCCAGTTATGCTTTTTTAAATTCATTGATGACCCAGTAGCAGCTATTGGTGAAACAACCCCCTTGGTGAAATGAGCAGTTCCCCTTGAAGAAACAAGCTCACTTAGATACAGGGAACATCTCGCACAGCGCTGCCAATTGCTTAGGTGACCCACTCACAAACCAACAGCAGGAACCCACCAGCGCAGCAATCCAGTGGTTGAGAAACACTGCTTTACACGGACCCAGTGTGTGGCCACTGAGACTTGAAGATCAGTCTATGCCACTCTGTACTAGCAGTTAGTATGCACACCAGTGATCCACCTCAGACTCGCAAAGCCTCAAATGCAGTGACCTGTACACTTTGTGACTGACATACAGCCAATAGCCAGTCCTAAATTGAGCCGCAAGTTTGGTGCTTTACTGTACTTTGGACAACGCCAACATAAGTTGGAAATAACGAAGAAAGCAACACAAAATGTTAAGATTCATATAAATCTGTAACGTGAATTATTTATTAAGCAAGAACTTTATCACAATTCTTTCAAGAAGTGAATTCAGTGTATATTAGGGAGCTTTGCCCCACTGCTCGCCAATCTCCATGCCTGTGCTACATGCTAACCTCTTTGCGGTTCTGGGGATGCGGTTGTACAATTTAAACAGATTTTTATTTTCATGGGAATTGTTACATATGCATAATAGAACTATTTTATATTACAGCGAGTAATTAATCATAGTAAAAAAGAGTAAAACATAATAGTTTGAAAGTAAATGATGTTTCATGTTGCGTTAAGAGTTATTCGTTGAGTAATACGATTTCGTTCTGTTTGGCTTTGAAATTAACACGCAAATACTTTTTAAACTTACACTTTTACTGCAAAACTTCAGTGAAAACAATTTTTTTAATAAAATTTTCATCTATCGCATTGAATTTTGATTCTGTGTTTGGTCTTTCATCGTGACAATGCAACGTATAACTGCCCGTGATTGAATTTCGTTTCTTTCTTTCTATTAAATAAAACAACTTTTTCGAATGATTGGCTCTGAGATTTGTGAATGGTCTTTGCTATTCTAACGGGAAACTGTTAACATTTTAATACGAATTGCATATTAAGATCTCCTTTGTTGTGCAATGTTATCTCCAGAAGATTTACTACATTACATTACTTTCTACAGTAATTCATGCGGTGAAAGACCAGACGGTGTTAATGGTTGTAGACATTCTTCGGAATAATGTAAATGAGCACACACACACACTCTCAGCAAGGGTAGGTGTAAACGTGCACAAGTGCTTTTAGTTACCAACAAACATAACGAGTCAAAATCCCGATGGTGCAAAAGTTCACTGCTTCAATAAATAAATAAGTAATCCATTAAAACACGTAATGTTGATGTTAAAATATCAAATTAATTCAATAAAAACAAAGTTTGAAAGCAGACATCTTCTATAAACAAATAAGCCACAGCACTTCCCTCTAAAAACCAATGTCTCCTCTGCTTGCCCCGAATGGGATCCTGCAGCCAGAAGAGACATCCTTCCGACAGGTTCAGCCAACCTTTAAAATCACAGGCCCAGGTCCCTGCTGTCACGGTGCTGCCACTCCTCTGCCTTATAAGGAGGCCATTTTTGTGCACCAGGTTGCTCCTGCTACGTTGTTGAACTCTCAGCCAGAGTGATCCTCTTCAGACTTGTCAAGCACCTGCCACATGCTCCTCCATGGGGCCTGGATTTGTCCAAATTCATAAGCCAATTACAACAAACTCAAGGTCACCTTCTTTTCCGACTCTCACTATGTCTCCATCAAGCTGATCTTTCTTCTTTACTCAAGCATTATTACATCTTGCCTGAAGAAATGGCCCGAGTTGCCTTGAAAGGTTGCATATTATAATCTTTCTAGTTAGCCAATAAAAGGTGTAATTTTGTTTGACTTCTCACTACATTCATAATGGCTAACATGGTACAACACCCTAGTGTTTTGTATTTGGAATTCCTTTACACCACTCTGCAAAGGTCTGTTTTCACTTTGATATTAAAGAGACTTTTTCCATTAATCAGTGTCAGAAAAGCAAAATGAAATCGCCTGTGATTCAATGTTGTATAAAAAAATGAAAACTGGGGCTGAACACTTTTTATAGGTACTGTAACTTAGAATCTCAGAAGGTTTTTTCATGTTGCTATTAACCAGTATACATCAATAAGCAGACATCATTTTACCTGACTTTCAGTCTGATGACAGTACAGCACCATCGTGGTTATCGCAGCTCCTTCACAGACTCCAAGCCTGGAGTTTTCACGTTCTTCCCATGCCTGGGTGGGATTTCCTCCCACGCCCCCAAAGACATACAGGCTAACTGTCACCACTGTGAACGTGGGTGCGTCTGTGAGTGGGCCTTGGTATTTGTCCAGTGCTACCTCCTGCCTTGTGCCCAGTGCTGCTGGGACGGGCACCAAACCACCCCCACCTATCCTCCAGAGGAGTGGGGACTTTATGTTATATTATGCTTTACAATCTAAAGCTTCATTACAAGATACACAAAGCAAACAAGCAGCTTCCACTCCTCTCCATACTCTATCACAAACATTTAATGTCCCCTTGGGATTAATAAAGTATCTATCTATCTAATACTCGCAGCTCTTCCTCTTTAACACTGCTTTTCCAAAGTGAACAAGACTTCCACATAATAAGAAATCCTGTTGCCTTTACACTTTTTTGAGATTAATAGGCTGCCTAAAAATAAAGACATGGTAACCTTCTGTAGTCTGAAACCTTGCGGATCTATTTACTCCATGTGAAGTAAACAAAGTATGTCACTATTTTGAGAGACGAAGCATCTGTTCACATGCCACATTTGTTAGGTTGCCATGAACGGGTTTGCTGCTAAATATTTTTTTTCCACCATTTGTTTAAAGAAAGAGAAGGTTTTTTGACTGCCAACATATTTCTACAATTTTTTTGGGAAAGAAAAACTCTTAACTCTGCAGAGAAATAATCTGATGATTTAGGACAACCAAATGGCATTTTAATTGGTCAACAATTGCCTTTCCTTTTTAATTAATAATTTTTGCAAATGATTCAACCGATTGGACCCCCTCAGCTTTGACGCTCTATGAGATGGTCTCTGGCACACCAGACCTGGGCAGAAAGGCCCACTTTTCTGGTCAGCAAATAAACAGACTTTACTTCCCCCCCCCCACAGCCCTCTCGACTGCTGGGAGGTGCAGAAGGAGAGTGGTGATGTTCTGCTTGAATTCATTTTAAATTTAGAACGAGAAATTGTATGTTGTCCTGCAGAAACTTTAAACCAGCAACTGAGGTATTAGGGAGGACGCCGGCCAGTCACTAACCCCTGGCATCACGGTTATCGGTTTAGAGGACCCTGAACACAAGTCCACATCTTTGATGCTTGTGATGAGATGCATTAAGGTCCCTGGCGATGAGTAGTTTTAAGTAAAAAATTAAATGTAAGTGTGCTCAGGCATAGAGGAGCAGCTCTGGAGGTTGACAGGGCGATTGGCCAATCATGCATTCCTAGACAGACACATGCAATTCTTTTGATTGCCCCTTTAGCTTTCAGCACCAGCACCCCTGTATTTCTAAAAGGTGTATAAAAAGGGAGCCTGAGCAGAGTACAGTGAAGAGCAATCGGCAGCGACAAAAAGGGAAACAGAAGAAGAAAGCTGGGAGGTTAAAAAGGAAAGGTAGAACAATGGAGGAGCTGGTATAGATGAAGAGTTTGAAACAGGTGGCTGGGGAACAGTCCCCAGAGGAGTGCATGGTTGCCACTTGAGGGACAGAGGTCACTCCTGCTGAACGCACCGGGGAGTAGGAGTAACCTGCTGCTCTGGGTGGTGACGGGAGACGGGAACAAGGCTTGGCGTGGTACCCCAGATACCAATGGAATAGTGTAGAGCCCCGAGCCGTGATTAAAGGGGTAACTGCGTCTCTTGGTGGACATCTCCTCATGCTGAACAGACCCTAAAGGGTAAGAAGAGGAGATGTTGATTTTTAGGAAGGAAAGTCCATGGCTTGGGTTGGATTTTAGGGATTGCATTCTGTCACATGTTCATAAGATGTTTATCAAGAAGATACAAGGCTAACATGCTTAACAAGTTTGCAAGTAAAACAGACACAGTTTGCTATTAAGCTAGCAAGCCTCCTTTTACTATGCAGCAATTTCAAATTCATCTTTATCCTTTTCTAACTGAAATTATGAGCTGCTGTACAAAACACAAGCTGTTTCAGGTTTATGGACAAAATTAATGAACAAAATAAAACGTTCTGAATTCATTAAGGCAGCTATGGTTTCCGTTTGTCTAATTACATACAATGACTCCTCCAATTCCTTTTTCTCAGCTTATCACTGCATTTTCTTTAATGTGAAGGCTAATATTTCAGTCTTCACTCTCTCTGGTAGTGTACACTTACTGCTGTTTACAGGAAGTAAAGGACGTGAGCTCGCTCAACTACCGTAATACCTTGCATAGAGCACTACAAGTAAATTACCATACAGCTTAGAAAAGATGCTGAAAAAATTTTTTTTAGATTGACCGATCCACTGATCACCGATCAAGTCTTAGGTAGTGAAGATCCAACAGAGTATCACTAATTCAGAGAGTGTTGAATCTCCTCAGCGTGACCCCCCATTTCCTGAATGGTCTTTATGTGGTCGTTCATTAGCCAGATCAAATGGATAAGTCTGTGAAAGACTCTAGAAGTCTGACATACATTACAAGAGTTGTCTTAAAACACTACCTTCTTCTAAACACTTATACAGACACTATTGTTGCTTTGGGTGTTTATAGTAACAGCCACCGATTTTTGTTACTACAATATAAGTAACTATTGTGAAGTCAAAGCCCCTTTGCAGAAACTTTTAATAAGAACTAGTTTTACAAAGTTAAAAATACACAGTGATTAAAAACATTTTGCATGCAGAAGTGCCAGAACAGGCTAGGTACATTACATCGTTCAAAACAATTGATCCTCCAATTTTTCATAAAGACACATTCAGTGTATGGTTAAAGCCCATTCAACGACTATACCAAGACTCCTTCTTCTTGATCGTCTTTCTCCATCATTTCAGATATTTCCTGCAAGTGAATGGTAGAAATTGCCCTGCCCTTCACTACACGTCAAGTTAGTTGTGAACTTGGCAGTTATAAAAACATAGCAGAAAGGGTGCATGCGGCCTCTAAAATGGTCCTCAAAGCAGGCCAGGACCTTCACTGGCCAAGTCAGCCAATCCCCCAACTGCTACCTGCAGGCTGAAGCCTTTTTATTAGTTAAACAACAACAGCAGCATTTAATTGAGTCTCTCTCTTCATGACCTGATGGACTTTAGCATGCCAGCCCTTTGTATCTGAAACTGCATCTTGGAGTTCCTTCAAGATTATACCCATATCCTTAATAATGCCATCTGTCTTAGTCTCTGTTGTCCTCTTCTCCTTTTGCCTTCAATTTTCCCCACAATGAGATTCTTCTTCATGGAATCCTGTCTTCTCATTGTGTGGTCAAAGTATTTGAGCTTTTCTTTGAGAATCAGGTCTGGTTATAGTTATTCATGTATTGCTTTACTGGATCATCTTGCTGTCCAAGGAAGTTACACATGTCCTACCATACATGTAACAAATATAGAAAGCACTGTTGAACAAAAGATGCTGAGCCTTCAGCATGGAGATCAGTAGCATGAAAGTATCTATTACTGAGTCTTCCTAGTAGCTCTGGAGGACACTCCCCAGTCCACTTAGCACATTACTGATTTTGACATGACACAAACTGCCTCCCAGCACAAATATATATTAACTGGAGACATTTAAACTCCACCTTAAAAAATTTTAAGTGGAATAATAAGAAACACAAAGATACCAGGATTTAGGTAGGAGGCACTGTGGAATTAAAGTGTGAACGGTTAAAAGCTACAGCCTACTTCAGCAAGAATTTGGAATGGCTGATAGCTTGTGAAAGGGCTGAGGAGTATCTGAATGGTACACAAAGTACATGAGTTAACCTGGATGTTTCCTCCTTGTTTCAGACCATGTTACCCACCAGATGTCATGTTTTCCTTCTAATGCCCTTTCTCCTACTTAGTAAAAACTTATGGTACTGACTCTTGTAAACAGTCTTTTCAATGACTGTTGACCCATTTTTGATACTTCTACCAACATCTTTCTTGCAGCGAACTGTCAAATTCCGCAATATTCAACTTTGGAACTTTATTCTTCAGTATACTATACAGTATATTGATATAGTACATTCCTGTTCAAAAATTACAGAGCCAAATCCAAATTCTCATATATATATATATATAGTAATTTTCTCAAGTAATATTTACCTCAGTGTTGCATGTAATAATGCAATAATGTTCCTTTTACATTTTAAAAGCCTCTTATTAACAGTAGTCATAGGGTGGCACAGTGGTTAAATGTTTAAAGCCGATGTCCTAGTGCATCAGAGGCTCAGTTTTGATTCCTGCCCTGCCTACTGTCTATGTTTGATTTGCATATTTTAATTGTGCCATTGAGGGATTTGTTCAAGCACTCCACTTGCATCCCAAAAATATGTGGTGGGTAGACTGAACTGGCATTCCATGAAGGCTCCATTGTTGCTTGGTGATCAATAACACTCTGAGAGGCTTCAGTATTACGTTAGCTTTTTTTTGACTAAGTAGGTATGAAAATGAATAGATTTATAAAGTCTCTTTAAAAACAGCAACCAAAAAAAAAAAAACACTGTACAAAGTAAATACACATTATATGAATTAAAATTTTATATTTTAAGTATTTAAAAAGTATCAATAAAAATACAAATTAAAAGTTGCTGATAGGGATCATAATAGAAATATCAAGTATTTTGTTGAACTTCTATACTAAGGGAACATGTGTTGCAGCAAATTACTGTATCATTTTCTTCAATTTCATCGTTGTAAAGATGATATTCTCCTCCACACCGACATTCAAACACATAGGACTGTAAATCTGAAAAAGAAAAAAAGCAACATTTACCGTAAACAAACAGGAGTGTAAATAAAAAAAAAAAACACCACCACCACAAACACACAACGGTCAAAGCCACTGTCCAGTCACTGATCATTTTGCAACACTTAAATAAAATGTCACACTGAATTATTCCAACTCCAAGTCTATTAGAAACATGCAAATAATATACACTTTATTTCAAATATCCATTCATCATCTTTCGGTATACTGGAAATATTTATAAATAAATTCTCAGTAAGCCAAAATTTACCAGAAACCTCCTAAAAATCAAAACACTGATCTATCTTCAATAATAATTTACCGTTATCCCATGTCATATCTTCAACTGAAATACATGCGTCAACTGGCCAACTCTGTTTCAATTCAGCAGCTGTTTAAAAAAAAAAAAAAAAAGATTCAGATGTCATTTTGTTAGATAACTTATATTACATTACATTATATATACTACTCCACTTGTACTGTTTATGTGTTATTACTGCATGATGAGTGCCAGTGTTTCATAAAAAATGAATACATAATTTAAAGCAAGTACTACAATGCAGAAATATATTCTGGTAATTTAGAAAACATAATTAACTCTGTGTGATATGTGGATGCATTGTTCAGCACTACTGCTTCAAAGCTACGGGACCTGTGGCAATTCCAGGTATAGTCCCCGTCTGTTCACTTCGTGTTATGTAGGAATTCATGTTATGCTATTTAGGGCAATAAACTGGTCTTCTTTTCACCATCATCTCATCCGGGGTTGGTCCCAGCCATGCAGTCAAGTCCTGCTCCCACAGGCTGACTTCTTACCAAAAGTGGTCTTGGAAAATTAATGGAGGAGATCTAATATTTTATAATGCACACAAAAATATACAAATATATATGCAAATTTACATATACCTACACATATACAAATATATGTACATATATTTACAAAACAAACAACTAATGAAAGTAACTCAAGAAGAAAAATATATATACACACACACACACAGACTCACATACTGTACATACACACATATAGTTGATGTGCAACATATGCATATCTTTCATTAGGGATTTGGCTTGAAAAGAAAAACCTCTAAGATATAATGAAGGGCAGGATACAAACAAAAAGGGGGTAATTTAAAGAATGAAAGACCAGGATTGGCATGAAAAGCAGCCACTGGAAAAAATGAAAATGTAAAATTAAAAAATAAGATGGTCATTTAGTGCTGAAGAAATGAGTGGTCCAAGTCTAAAAAAATAGCTTGGCCTCACTTTTTTTCTTTTAGGTGTTTCTGACACCCTGTGAAAGAACATAAAAAGCTCAGACTGAAAAAAAATCAGTTTGGAATCTGCACGTTGTTTAAAAAAAAAAAAAAAAAATAGAGGGAACAAAAGTGCTGTCATTGTCAGTGGTCGAATAGTTTTGGATTTTACATTAAGTATACTCAACCATTAAAACAGCTTGGGATCCTGGTTGGCAACCCCAATGGCAGAAACACAGTCCAGTCCATCCCTCAAAAAAGGACCATCTACTGACTTTATGGGAAGAGTCACCAGAGACATAAATGTCATTGCTGAGGTAAGTAAACTTCTTGACGCGGTCAACTCTCTCTCTGCAGACAGACACACTGCAGATGGCTATGCCTAAGAGGTCATTAAAGGCCTGGATCTTGATTTTTATCAAGGACACTCCACTCCATTGACTTAAGAGTAAAGATCAATGAATGCTTCTGCACCAACAGATGCCCTACAGCTGCTGGGCTCCATGACCCTGCCCAACACCCAGGCTATGCAAGCACTGAAGAGGGCAGGAGCAAGAACACATTCCTGACAAACCCCAGAATCAACTGGGAAAATGCAGAGGTTCTGCCTTCACTCTGTACAGCATTCACAGTACCAGTGTAAAGGCCGGCTATGACATCCAGCAACTTTGGGGAATCCCACGAAGTTTTAAGATGTCCGACAGGGAAGCATGATCAACTGAGCCACTTGTTGTTGGTTGGTCAGTCAGCAAGTTCTGGCTAAGTCATACATATATATATATATATATATATATATATATATATATATATATTGGGATTGTTATTTTGTATAGTTATATAAAAATGATTGCTGTTGTATGTTTATTTTTTTTCTCATATTAATAAAAGTTTATTAAGTTTTCCTTGCTGTGGAAGACTCTGAGGAACTGTAAAAGTGGAACAGAGTTTTTAGCATTCTGGGGTTAAATGTTGCTATAAACTTTCGGTCTGTAAAATACGGAGGTTTAATGTCCAGGTTGGCCATGACTAGAGAGGAGGTAAATTATATATCCTAATTACAATGTTTGTCTTTTCAACAAAGAAAGAAATTAGATTAACTTTAATGCATTTAAGCCAAATATGTCTGTTGTACTACGCTGATGTGTATAAATATCCAAATTTGGTAGAAGGTCATCATTTCTGGTTATAGTAGTCAATAATATAGCAAGAACAGCTCAAAAGCAAAGAAGAAACACAGTTTATCTTATCTTTACTTCAAGAAATGAAGGTCAGTTAATCTGGAAAATTTCTAACACTTTGCAGATTTCTTTGAGGATAGTAAAAAATAATCAAGCACTATGATATTCACAATTCTCATGAGGAAAACCATAGGAAAGGAAGACCAAGAATTACCTCTGCTGCAGAGGATACTTTTATTAGAGTCACCAGCCCCAGAGGTCACTATTTAACTGCACTTCAGATTACAGCCTTAAGAAATTCTTCATGGAGATCAAGCAGCAGATACATCTCAACATTAACTCTTCAGAGGAGACTGCATGAATCAGGCCTTTGGGGTGGAACTACTTTGAAAGAAACAAGTACTGAAAGAGACAAAGAGGAAGAGGCTTGCTTAAGCCAAGAAAAACAGGCCAGTGTATCTCCCTCCTTTTGTGCAATTTCATCCACAATAACTCAAAGCAAAGCTGTAAGTACTACTCCACAGGTCTCCTGATCTAAATAAACCCAAGAGTTGATTTCGGATAAGCTAGACAGAACAGTAATGGAGAAACAGCCAACAAGGGGGACATATGTGAACGCCTCTGATGGCAAAACTCATGCCGTCAAAGGAAAAGAATCTAAAATATTAGTAATATTTTTAATAGTTTTGATTACAATTTTTCTTCACTGTATAATTATATGCACTTTCAAAAGTTTTGATGTCACACTTTTCTGTGTTCCTATAATTAAAAAAAATAGTATAAATAAAGAAAACCCCTTCTATGGGTAGGCGTTTCCCAACTTTACTTATATCACTACTGTAAAAATATTTTAGGTGGCCTAAGACATTTGAAAAGTCAGTAATCTGAAAAGCAAGTGATTATTTGCACGTGAAACTACTATATAGCATTATATCATATTACTCTTTTACAGTAGTTATTTTAAACTGATGCACTACTATATGATTTCTCCAAAGTAGTCCTGTGATCCAAGCTTCCAAGCTTTTTACAGCATTTGGCATAAATCTTTTTTTTTTCGACAGTACAGAATGATGCATCACAATGTTTATATTTCCAGCAGTCATTATTGCATTGATTTTGACCAGATCCTATACAGTACACCATTGGCTGCATTCTCAGACCATGACAGACCCACCACTTGTACTTCATAGAAGTCTGCATGCAAGCATCAATGTGCCATCTCTCTTGAAAAGATTTGGACATGCTTGTCAATTAAAAATTTCAAATTTGGACTCATTTCTCCATAAGATGTTTTGCCAATAGTTGTCGCTCCATGCTTTATGCTCTTTCATGCACTGGAATCTCTTTTATGTGATGCCTTTCCTGAGGACAATTTCTATTACTTCTTCTATAATTGCAAGTTTTTGACAGAGTATTTCAGCTTTTTAACCAAAATCTAGTATTAGGTAAAAGGCACAAGATAAAGCAAATAACACCTTTTTAAATTATAACATTTATTAATGAATAGCTTTTTAGCACCAGTTATCCAAGCACTGCATGAAAAAGTAACTTTATATTCAATAGCTGTGTCTTTGAAAATGTCATTTATTGGAAGAACAAAGCTATTCTACTCCATCTGGCACTGAGGAAAAAAAACTTACTGTCTCAGGCAACTAATAACTTATTGCTAAACCTTTAGCTGAAAAGTCTTTCACATAAATTGTCATGGTAAACTAAACATTGGCACCACTGCCACCCCCAGCCAAACTGAGGCCCAGAATCTTCTCCAGTAAGCTGCTAGCTTTAGTGTAGTGGTAATTGCTGTAATATTAGCAAGCTCACTTTAAGTTGGACAAATTTAGATTTCTAAACACATCTGCAAGTGCAGCACTAGCCGCTTCTTCATTCTTTACCTTTTTATTTATTTATTTTATTTTACTTTTCTGTGTTCCTGACTGGTTTTAGACTTGAAGCCATCTCCCTTATCTATATTACTAAACAAAGGTTATATATATATATATATATATATATATATATATATATATATATATATGCACGGATGCCAGCAGCACGCGCGAACAGTGCCTCAGCACCCCAGAGTCAAACCCAACGGCTTCCCAGAGTAAGTCGCTGGCACCCAAACAACACAACACAACCTGTAAACTAAACTTCAGGTCACAATACAACCGCCACCCGAACGTGAACGCGCACACCACCATATATACAACCTACTGACGTTGACCAGATAAATAACCAAGTGATTGGATTGCTTCCTGGAGAAAGCCATGTCTTTCTAACTACTGACAGTGTTGATTCTGAACACGAAACTGAGCAACTTAATTTCCCATTAGAATATTTAAACACTATTAGCCCGGCTGGATTACCACAATACAATCTTAACCTTAAAGTTGGGACAAAATTACCTTTTAAACTTAAACGACGCCAATTTCCCATTAAGACTGCATTTGCCACGATGATCAACAAATCCCAAGGACAAACCATGGACAAAGCAGGGATTTACCTATCTGAGCCTGTATTTGGACATGGACAACTTTATGTTGCCTTTTCAAGAGTCCGCCGTTCATGTGACATTAAAGTGAAGGTTTTAACTACGCCATACCAGCAAGAGCTAATTCAAGGACAGGAAACCATCTTTACTAAAAATGTTGTTTATAAGGAAATTTTTGATTGACTATTTTGAATTTACCATTTTATGAATTTTTTGTTTCCAATTTACTTCATTTAAACCTTTATGTGAATTTTCCCTTGGGATTAATAAAGTATCTATCTGTTTTACTTATAATTGCAGCAACTCAAAGACATTTTGGACTTAAAGGATGTAACAATTACATTTCAATTTTAAGTTTAATAAATTGGTTAATTTTAGTACAAATATTTATTTAATTAAATGAAAACTTTCCCAGGACGCTCCCACACTCCATTTTTCATTCCCACAGAAAGTGATTGCCATTCTTGGATTTGCGATTCTTTAGGGAATCGGGGGTTTACTGGTTAATTTATAATCATCACAACAGGCGACTATCCATCCATCCATTTTCTAACCCGCTGAATCCGAATACAGGGTCACGGGGGTCTGCTGGAGCCAATCCCAGCCAACACAGGGCACAAGGCAGGAACCAATCCTTGGCAAACACACCCACACACCAAGCACACTAGGGCCAATTTAGAATCGCCAATCCACCTAACCTGCATGTCTTTGGATTGTGGGAGGAAAGCGGAGCACCCGGAGGAAACCCACGCAGACACGGGGAGAACATGCAAACTCCACGCAGGGAGGACCCGGGAAGCGAACCCTGGTCTCCTAACTGCGAGGCAGCAGCGCTACCACTGCGCCACCAGGCAACTATCAAAGACTTTAATTTGATCATTCAAGAAAAATAAGTAACCCCATTTGAGTCAAGCTGCAGACCTCCACTGCATTGAGGGGGTTGTCGCTTTACATTATACTACAGTGATATTACACGATACACCTGGTTACACTATGGTTAAGGTTAGGGCTGTAGGAGGAGTAAACTGACTCAAGCCAAATAAACCAAGTGACAAAAACGTTCAATCCAATTGGCTGTCCCTCTGAGCTAATGAATTGCTGAAGTCAGCGAACCTCCAATAGGCCACACCACATTGGCCCTTTGATTAAATGCCCCACACAAAGTGTGTTATCTGCATATACGATGGGTCGGCTCTGATTGGCAGGTATAAACTGCTCATCTCAGATCCTGCCACAGCATCTCTGTTTACTTTAGGGTGAGACTTTGACAAGCCTAGTCCACAATTTTAATTTCCATGGATCACACTTGATATACAGAGACTGTAGAAAAATGTCAAGTTCAAACCTGGCCAGGACTAGATCAAATGCTTATTTCTATAGAAGCCGCCTAAGAATCCTGACTGCAACAAAACTATTTAACAAATGTAATTAAAACTCAATTTTGACAACTGACATATTTACTTGATTGCTAGTGGTAGCAGCACCTTACAAAACACATAGATGATGCAGAAGTCACAGGTGAATCCAGCAGCAATTGTTAGCTATTTCAAAAATGGTTAGGCCCTGTGCATGATTAAATCATTGTCCAGGTATAGAGGATTCAACTCTAGCTTTAGCAGACTGAAATGAAGACCACTTACTACAATGATGCTGTACGCATGTAAAATTGCCCAATGTGTGCCATAACTGTAACAAGCTGTCCAGTTTCTGTGAATGAGAATCATCTCTACATCATGACCCTACTATCACCATAGGTTCTCTTAATTGATTCATTTCCTGGGGCATGTAGAGCAGTGACCAGGCTCAATAGCTTGAGATTCTTTGGGCCTTGACACTTAACGGATTCTTTCTAGTGCTGTCCGGACAACTCCTAACAGGTATTTGGAACGGGGCAAAGCTACAGAGAGAATTCTGAAACCCCATAGGTGCAGAGTGTTTAAAGCCACTGTTAAAAAGATCCAATTCACCCTGCCCTTGCATATGTTTTTCAAGCAAAATATACTTTCAGTTAGTTTACATGTAAAGTACAGGCACTGATTAGTGATTAACAATATGCTACAACAATTACTTCAACAACAAGCCCAGATAACAAAGAAGAAAACTCTACTGAATGCAAAGAATGAGTTCCCACTGCTTGCTGAAATATTGCAAGCTCAGACACAATTCCCAAAAATGACAGGTAAAAAGTAATCTTTCCATGGTGGAAAAGCAACCCAACTTGATAAAGTTCTTAACAAACACAATACTCTGAGAATAACACTAATTATCCTTGCAATGTTATTTGAAGTACAACTGGTTAAAAACAGCGCAGCAAGACATTGCAGTTTTCTGTTTGTGCAGACACTTCCCTGACATACACAATGGCACACAACTTATTCACAAAGCTATTCTAAAAGACTCGCTTAAAAATGATGTTCAGAACTATTTCAGTATTCAACAACAAGCCCTGTTATCTTCAACTCACAGTGTGACATTTTGTTATCCTCAGGTGTGCTGTCAATATGTTGAAGAAAATGTCCCTGCACTCTTGATGAGTCTTCTAAAGCAGGTTTTTCCAACATTTTTAATCTGAAGACCCAAATTAGAAAAACAGTACCATAGGATCATTATCATACTGACAGCAGAGCCATTCACAGTCAAGTAACAGTAGCCATATAAAAAAGTAAAGTTTTAGATTCCTTTCAAACACATTTCTAACATGAATATTACTTAAAGAGAAAAGTGGGAAACAAAATATATTTAAAACAATACTCCATCGATCCATTTTTCAAACCTGCTTATTCAGAGTAGGATCGTGGGGAAGCTGGAACCGATCCTAGCAAGTATCAGGTGCAAGGCAGGAACACCACCTGGCCACCGCAGGGCGAATACACACACACACACACACACACACACACACACACACACATTAGGGGCGAACGTAGCCACTGGAATTCTATACTACTTGCTTGTCTTTGAAATGCGGGAGGAAGCCCGTGTTGAAGCAGCGAGAACATGCAAACTCCATGCAGGGTGCACTGTACTTGACTCTAAAATAGTTATCATTCAAAACAGGAAAATATTATTGGAGTATATCACTACCAGTGGAAACATTTAATATATGCTTTAGTAAAGAGGAGAGAAAGAATTTATTAGGGTGCAGTACAAAGATTTAATGATTTTTGTAAGAATAGTATGATTGGTCACTTCATTAATGGTGCTCATTAAGGAATTAAGTAATTCAAAAATTAACCAATGCAGCGTATTTATCTCGTCTTAATTAGGTTTCTTTTTTTTTTTTTTTTAAATGGGTTTTCACATGAGTTCTACCATAACCATGCATTTTTCTAAACAAGTTTGCAAATAGTTTATCATACCCAATTTTCCATTTAAGAATTCAATTAAAGTAATTATTCTTAAAAATGTATGCACTACTTGTATTTAATACAAGCGACAGGATAAATCTTGATAGAGAATTCGGCAAATACTCCAGTTCGAACATGTCTACTGCTTGTCTCATCCATTTGACATTCCCTGGTTTTCTTACAGTCTTCAATGTTCTAACAAATGCATCCTGCACACCAACAGTGGATGGTTTTATCGAATTTGAATTACTCACTGAGGAACATTGAATTTATTACAAAATCTTCTTTGCACACCTGTTACAGATCTGAATTCAATGTATGCTGTAATGGCGAACGTGCAAAGAGGCACCAACTGGTTGTTAGTGGACAGTGAAACTACATTTAGCGTACAACACTGCCACAGCACCATACAGTATATACCTCTCCCCAATTCACTCACTCTGAAAATCATCATATCCTTGTCCCATTTCGACATTTCAATCTAGCACCACAGTCGCTCCACCTCACAAGCTCTTCTTTCATTTCCTCCTCTTTCTCCCTTTCTTATATGTGTCTTTGCTCGGAGTCAACACAGTTGAATACATTTAATAGGTTGTGAGAGGTGAGGAATTCTCATATTGTCGTCCCATGGAATGAAAAACTCTCTGTGATGTGTCAAGGATGTTCTTTCACATACTGCCACAATAAACAGTATGCCTAAAGAAGATGGCATATTATTCGACATACTGTTTAATTCGCACTTGGATGAACTCGGCTAATTTTACTATACAATTATGTGACAACCTATCACAATACAGAGTTTTACTGCATTGAGTCTTTATTACTTTACTTTATTGTGATGGAAATTGTCTTTTTTTCAGGTGAGATTCACACAAAATCTTTTTCCCCCCACATGGGTGATGCCTGGAAGGGCATAAAAAAGATTCCACTCTTATACAGTATCGGTTATTTTCACATGTAAAAATGTACAGCTATTAAAGCAGAAAAGGTCACAATGTTTTCTCAAAAAACGGAAAATTTGCTGCTAATGTAAAATAGCTGATGACAATCATTTTTGTCTTTAAAATAGGATTTCAATTTGTGAATTTGCAATAAAACAAAAGACTGAAAGAAGATTTGTATCATTTATGATACAGCAAATTCTACACATCTTTACAAAGGCCTAAATACTTATGCAAGACTCTTAGTTCTTGACTTTGAAATGTTTGTATGAATGGCAGAGAAATATCAGAAATATGTGAGAGGCTAATGAACTGCAAGTCTTTAACCCTCATTGAAAACACAAGTTAACCGATTTTGTGACCATATTTACACATACTAAACAATGAAAAAAATCAATATTTAAGGCATTTTTATTCAGCCCTTTACCACTTTTCAGTTTCTCTGGATCCTAATATGCTATGTGAGTTAATGACTTGACTTCGTATTGTAATTCCCCAAAAACACACTTATTTGTACTGATCAAGATGTCTAATAAACTGCTGTATTCCTGTTTGGGACTCAAACAAAGACATATTTGATTAGGGTTTTTAATATGCTTCATGAGGTAGCAAAACAGCATATTTGTGGAATTCCATCCATCCGTTATCCACCGCTTATCCGCTTATATTTGAGGAATTCATGGATTATAAATGACCATTATTTTCTGATGGGATCTAATACCGCTTTATAAAAAGAAAAATCTTAAATAGGAAGCAGTGACAGTTGCACAGAATACTATCAACAGTGTCAACAGTAGCAAGCAGGTGGGCAGGACTCAGATAATAGTATGTCATAGGTTTAATACAGTGAGAAATTATAGTACTGATCAATACGGGTAAATATTAGGAGCAGACTCATATTCATATAGAAGTATAGTACAAGAAGCAAGACAGTTTATTTTCTGTTACTTTCTAGAAGTTAGTGTTGGGATTTGTCAAGTAATACAATATACACCAAAACATTAAGGTGCATTGCTTATAACAACTACTAGTTAAGGCCTTAATCTGGCTCATTAAGTTCATAAACAAACAGCAATAAGACGACTAAACAAAGACAGTTTCATCTATGAATAAGACAAGCCTCTGTTTATTTATTACTTTACAGGCCTTTTCTCTGCAACAATAAATCACTCTAAGGGGATAAACTAGCCAATCATTCTTTCACAGTTCACTCATACAGAAGTTTTCCCTGTACAAATTGAAATGTCAGCTTTGAACTTCACTATATGGCTATGGAGCGGAAAGCCCAATCGATGCCCTGCTGCTGTTCTGATTAAAAATACTTCTATTGAGGAATGAGCAATTCAACTTTTTCCTCTAAACGTCTAAGTTGGATTTTCTTTCCCTCGGGTAATGCTTCCAAACTTAGGAGAATATTTATATTTCAATGAAATTTTCTTATTTACAGTAGGGCCCCTCCCCAGTATGACTCAGACAAACAGTACACACTTCACTAATTAACTCCTTTGAATCAGAGTCCTTAGTGGCTACCTGACAAATTACACCCAGATGTTTGTGGATTAAAAGAACAAATTCAGATCAAAAATGCCTCAGCTTGCTGAGGGAGGTGTGTTTGATCTGTCACAGGAACTGAGGCTGCTGATGGGAGCAAATTATTTCTCAGAAGAATAATGCAAAGCAGAGAGCCGCTGGGGAGAATCTGACAGCACAGACTTCCAACAGGCCTTACATGTAAAGTCCCAGGGGAAAGTAGAAAAGGAGAAATGTAGTCATGACAATCTGCTGATGCATATTATCTATCTGTTAACCCTGTCAATGCTAGTAGCTTGATTAACCCACCCCCATATTCACCCCCACATAAACATACTACTTGTACCTGTCATTCAAATTTTGCCTAGAAAGAATTAAAGAAATTTAAACACACACACACTCACCACATGTTGCAAAGACAATGCTAGGATATGTTGTAAATGTTATAAGGAATTAAAATGAAGTTAACTCCATGGCACCATAAGACAAAAAAAAAGAAAGTTTTTAAAGTCACTTTTAACATTATAAAGAACCAAAATACTATGTACTTCACTTTAATTTAGTGTCCATATGTTGCACTACCTATCATCAAGGTAATTGTCATCACAGTCTGATGCTACTTCTGCGTTTTTTCAAAGTATTTTTCCATATTACTATTTTACTAATTGCCCTTTTTTAAAGGGCCTTAAGGCCCTTATATTTCACAGAGGATGTCGCTGGATGACTATTCCAGCCAGAAAATGGGAAGGACAGTGTGTGACTGCCACCCAGGGCTGTGTGTTCCCCCAGTATACTGGGTGACAGCATCTTTCGAACTTTTAGATATCAGTAGTGCTGCAGGGGAGCTGTAACTCCAGAAAGCTGCCCTGGTGGGGTCCTTGGGGGTTGCTGGGAGGAGACTCCCCAGTCAGATGTAAGTTCCACCTGACCCAGGACTGCTTTCTCACTATAGTGCTGATGAACTGCAAGTACTTCCAAATCCTGGTTAAAAAAAAAAAAGTAGCAGAGTAGAGGAAAAAAAGTTTTGTGTATTCTGGATTGTGGAAGAAGACGACTGCATAATGTATTTTGTAAAAATAAACAAGTCATTTGAACCCAGGTGTGTGTCAGTGCAATTGTGTCTGGGTTGTGGGGTTCTGTGGTGTCCCCTATACATAGGGTGGTCCACAAACTAATCAATACAAAGAGTTGATGGTTGTAGAATCATTTCTCCACAAGGCTTATTTTTGTCAATTAGGCATTGCTTGATTACTGGTTAAATTTTGGCCTGACTGTGAAACATTTATACGTTACTTATTCTGAATATTTTATTTGTATTGTTAGTACATATGCACTTTTGTACAAGTTTCTTAATTGGCTTAGAGATTAGTAAACAAAAAGAAACAAAGAACATTTTTGTACTAAGATTGAATTCCCAGAACATTCTAGTGGAAAGCGGAAGCTTCCAGAACATTCTAGTATTAACACTAGAATTACCAGAGCCTACAAAAAAACTTGTAGATCCGGTCCACCTTAAATCCGTTCACACCTCGCCGCCAGCGTCTTTTGTCCTATAAATGTGCCGATAAAGACAAGCAGCCTGGTATCCCATCCCCCCAGCCGACTTAGAACGTACACAAACTTCTCCCAGCTCATGCCTTGATTGATTATCTGGGAGTGAAGTGCTGGAGTTTTAGAGTGGAAATAATAGATCGTTATTTGGAACACATGCATTTCATGTGTGTTCAGTTTCTACAATAATCTGTGTAAACACATTATTAAAACAGAAACGTTTTCCATGTTTTAGTTGTAAATAAAAAAATGTTGGCATAACTATAAAATGTGTGATGCCTGAAGTCCAGAGATCAAATAAACGCTTTCACAAAAGGTTCAAGGGTGGTGTAGCGGTAAGACTTGCTGACTTGTAATCAAGAGTCTCCCGGTTCGATCCTGACTGCCTCCTATATTTGCCATTTTCAGTGGATTTAAGGTGGGCCGGATCTACGAGTTTTATCGTAGGCTCTGGTAAATCTAGTGTTAATAGTCTGGTATCTTTCCTAGGGTGGGTTCTCACATAGTTTCCAATGCAAATGGAATATGATATAGCACATCACAATACAGAAAGGAGAAAGCCAAAGTTAAAGAAAAATTTAGAATGGGAGTATATCCTCAACAAAGTCTTTAAAATGTATTCCCTCCCACCTTAAATAAAAACAGCTTTGCTTACATATTAGAAAACAAGAACAACTCTTCAAAAATGTAAGTAATCAAACATGTAATGATCTTTTTACTATGCAATATCTAAATATATTAAGATCATAGAATGTGTATTTGTCTAGCATTACAAAAGTTCTCTTCATCCTAAACAAATTCATTTATTGAATAATGTTTACTACACCCATTCATTTTGTGAATGTGTTCATTCCTTTACTGAGTCACATGAAGCCAGAACCCATCTGGGTAAACATAGGCCAGAAACCAGAATGGGGCACTTGTCCATCTCAGGGTACACTTGCATACTAACCCCACATTTATTTTTACAAAGCCAATTATTAACTTGTAACATATATGTAACTTGCATATATTAGGCAAGTGCAAGGAAGACAACATTTTTGGGGAAACCCAGTGGATTAGAGGAGAATATATAATCAACATAGACAGACACTATTCCATGATTGGAAATCAGGACCCTGGAGCTGTGGGGTCAAGCACACCACCCAATATTTAAAGACTATCATGTATTTACTAAGTTAGGATGATTAACCTGTGACTTTCACATATCTAATCCCACACAAATCCCACACTAGCACATCAATTGATATATTCAGTTACCATGATTGCTTTTACAAGACCAATTTGGTGAAGCTGGGCTACTTCAAACATTTTCTATTTTAATTTTGCCAATTTAACAATGTTTGCTTCTGACATTGCTACTGTTAAAAGAACAAATATTTTCCTCAGTTTTTTAAGGCAATACAAATGATGACTTTTTATAAATAAGCATTTCTTTTCATTCGGTTTATAGTTTAAAGCAAATTATACCAGACCTGTTCATGTACTGTTATTATTTTAAACATCATTAATAATATAATAAAATGCACTTTAAATCAAAAAATAATTTCTTCATACAAAATATTCATGTAGAATGAAACTCAGTCTTTAAAAGCACAATCACTCTGAAAATCAGGACTATTTAGTCACAAAATGAGTATAAAAAAATACATACATCTTCAGAGTAATAGTATGTTTATCACCATTTTTCTGGTGTAACGTGCTTTTCAAATTATCTGACTGTATCTACTAGGTCAAACGGTCTTCCAGAGCACTTTTTAGAGCAGTACACAGAACACAGCAAGACAGAAAAATATTTAAAGGTAATTTGCCTGGCTAGTTAAAACAGATGCTTCTAAATTTAGAGGTGCAGGGGAATAACATACCATACGTTTATAGATGTCAAGGCACAATGGGGAAACATTTAAATCATAATTTTCTCCAAAACCACTGCAAAATCCAAACTTTTAATTATATTTCAGGTAGAAATGGTCAGATTAGACTGAAAAAAATAAATAAAATTTGACTTAGAGAAAAAACTAAATCAAAACTTTAAAAACTACAGCGTGAGCCAAAATGTTGTGCAAGGTAGTGGCAGCCGAGTGGGTTGGGGTGGGGGTCCTTTGATAGGTGATCCCTTATAGTTTTCAATTGGCATAATGTGCTTTCACTGTCAAAGAGTTCTTCAAAAACAACAACACACCTTCTGAACACACTTCAGCATTCCTCCTAACGGTGACGTCCCAAATCAGAAAACAATTCTTCAGTGGGTGGCTAAATTTAGACAGACAGGTACAACATTGAACAGGACTGTACAAATGCCTAAAAACATCAAAACTGTAAGGGCATCTATTTTACAGTCTCCTAGATGTTTAGCATGCAAACATGCTCTTGCCTTTGGCATTTCCAATGTCTTTGAGGAGGATTTTGCATGAGGACCATAATTTTCATCCATAAAAAATGATAGTAGTACTGGAACTCACTGAGAGAGACTGAGAGCCAAAGAAAGTTGTGCACGAATATTCTGCAAACCGTTCACCGAGATGCCATTGTCATGTGCAGCAACGAAGCATATTTCCATTTGAATGGTTGTGTAAATAAGCAAAACTTTTGTTATTGGGCTGACAGCAAACCTTGTGAACTTCATCAGAGACCGCTAGACAGTGAGCGTGTTACAGTTTAGTGCACTGTTGCAGAATTTGGTACTGTATGCCCTTACTTTTTTGAGGAGGGGGAAACAAAGGTCACCGTCACTTCAGAACGTTACATTGAAATGCTAGACAAGTTTTTGTGGCCCCAACTGGAAGAAATTGCTGTGGTGGATGCCTGGTTTCAACAGGGAAGAGTAACAGCTCATACCGTGTGAAGATCCATGCAAGTTTTGTAAATGATGTTTCCAGAGAAGCTGATCTCCCTGTGCATTCACCTGATCTTGCTCCGTGCAATTTACTCTTGTGGGGCTATCTCAAGTTGAAGGTATACACACACTGACCTCAAAGACAATATTTGCCATGGAAACTCCGCTTTTCCCCTTGAAATGTCTGAATGAGTCATGTGAGAATTCAGAAATTGTTTCAAAGAGTATATCACTAATAATACCCACCACCTTAAAGACATCATCTTTTAACACAGTGAAAAAAATCTATTTTATAAACCCTTTCTTGTGTTGTAATGAAATGTATTTTATATTGTAGAGTTTTGGTAGAATAAACATTTGAAATGTAGTACTTTGTTTTGGTTCACCTTGTATAAACAGCCAATATCTAAATTTATTTACTACATGCCTTGAAAGGACAGTATATGTTCACATATATAATACCATAACCATCACATTTTTTTCTTTTAAACAAAGCTATACTGGTTTCATCTTCAGAGAGTCAAATTCCTTAAACAGCTGATAAATTAAGTACTGACTAAGCCCCTTTGGCCGGCTGGGCAACATAAACCTTATAGATGAGTGAGAATACAATTCAAACCAAGGCTGCTGGATCAAAGACGCAGAAGCACTAACTTTGTAATTGTGAAATGTTAGCTTGTTATCTTCATTAGTAAAAGTTATAATGTACAGGATTATTAAAAATGTTATTATAATGCATAACTATTAATAATACCCATCATAAATAAATACCCATCATCAGGCACAGGACATAAGTCTTTCCAGAGGAAACAAGTGGGGGCACATGAGAAAAATGGTTACCTCAGTAGAATATAGATCTTTCCTCTAAAATGTCTTTATATGCATGTGGCTTTATTCAAATATATTTTTGCAATATAAAAACAGCTCAGATGTTATAAATGTGTCTTTCCAGACAGATTTTTTTTGTCCGATAAATCATGGTCTACTGAATATATATTAAATGTCACAAAGCGTGTTGCTAGTGCAAACAACTTGTAAAGATTTAAGCTCCTTATCATGGCTGATTTTATGGTTTGCTATCCTAACAAGTATTTGCCCACCCAGCTGTCTTGTCTTCTGTCAGATCTAGACAATTGCACCTGCACAGGATTTTGATGGCTCCCATATTTAAAAAACAGTTGCCTCCAGGATTTTTTTTTTCCATTTTTGTTTTTGCTGTGACCATCAATAATGTAATAATAATGTATAAAAAAAGGACTGACAAACATACATGTAAAATATAGAATTGTTAATTTACGTTTGGATATATTAGAATATCTTTTTTTAAAGTAAGGATAGAGAATTGCATGAACTGTTACCTTTATCAAACAAAATGTGAAAATTATGGATGTGTTATCAAGGCACAGTAGTTCCACTATATTCATGCATTCAATGGTAAATCTTACAAGATGTTTTTATACAAATTGTTACATTGGATCTTTCCAAGGTATACTTAGAAATTAGGTATTTACATTAGACTATGACATTTTGTTCCTGATACTTCTTAAACGTTAAGTTTACAGTGATGTGGAATCCAAAATGTCTGTGAATCTTAATACATATTTTCATACATTATTTTTCTAGAAGCAATAATAATTTTTAAGGCTCAAAAAAGTTAGAACTGTAATCTAACATGCATAAAAGTAAGTAATGCTGAAATTAAACCTTTATTACTGATAGAACACATTGCCCAACTCCTTTACAATACATAGCATCTACAGGTATAAGGGATTGCCATACACTGGTTCATTTGACATGGTTAAATTGGTGTCTTGAGGCAGACTGAATATACAGTATTTCACTTCACAGCACTAATGGAAAAAAAAAAAACATTGCATATTTGAAAGGGGGTTTGAATCGCAAGCCCAGGCACTTCCTGTGTGGAGTGTGCATGTTCTGTGCATGCCTTGATACATTTTCAGTTCAGATACCTCAGTTCTCCTCAAACATCACAGAGAAGTGAATGACAGGTTAACTATGAAGTGCAAATTTGTCTAGTGTGAGTTAAAATGGGCATCTGTGTCAGTGTACCCTGAGGTAGAGCAGTGCCCTGCCAAAGGTTGGTTCCTGCCTTGAACTTTTCATAATTGAGTTAAAAGGGAGAAGGAATGGGTATTTTGAAGAACACACAACATACATTAATCAATTTCAAAAACAAAGGTATACAGTAAAGCATACCCAATAGCAAACACATTGTCTCGAGTATCTTACTGTTGTTTTTATTCACATTAAGGTATTATCTCTGTTATGTTTTGAGAAAAGGTAGTCTTAAAGTATGTTGAAATACATTTAATCCTAAATGAAAGAGAAATTGAAACAGCAAAAAATCCTTAATTTAAATGAAGATTATCTGTTATGGAGCCCAATGCTATGGTGCTTTAAAAATCACAGAGATGTTGTACGGTTGTTTTGCTGTATTTTTTTTTTTTTGTCTTTTTTTTACACAAGTGGACTACCAGCTGATTAAATGAATCGATCGCACAATGACTTTTGAGGAGCAGCCTGCACCAGACGTCAAACAGTTTAAAGTTTAGCGGCAAAACTGAACTGTCTACTATGTTAAAAAAAGGTGAAGAGCTTTCACTTTAATTTACAGCTAAACAGTTCATAAATAAGGCATTTACAAATAAATGTGGAACAACTGCTCCTAGGTTCTGGAGCCTCCCTATAAGGCAACTAGTAACACAAACTTCTTTAAAACATTTTTAACTTAAGTTTAATATTTTTAGATAATCTTGTACACGATAATTACTCTGCTTTACCTTTGTTATGGCTTTATTTTGCATTATGAACTGTATATATTTACAAACATAAATAAGTCATACATTTACAAAAACTGATGCAGAAAAAATACATAGCAAATAAAATGTGGATTTAACATTAAAAAAGCTGTACTTCGTTATTTTAAAATCTGCTCATATACTTTTTTTAAAGTAAATAAATACAACTACAGACTGTTCTATACAAACTGAAGGCTGTCTCACCCACGACTCCTGAAGTTTTTTTTTATTTATTACAGAAACATCTGTTTAAAAGTGTTAAGAATTAAAAAAAAAAAAAAACTCCCCCAAAATTAAACCATTTTCCTGACTTCCCATCTTGACAATAGTTCAATGAATCATGATGAAATAAAGAGATCACAAGGTTTATTGTCTCACGGTCAATCAGATCACAGAACACATTGTGTGACTCATCACTAGTGATGAGAATATAATTTTTAAAATATTGCTAGTCTTGTGTTTGGTATAATTAACTGGGAAGTTTCAAAGACATAACACAAAAAACAATGTTTATAGTTTTGTTTCTATACATAATTTTTATAGGATTAGATATGAAGACAAAGTAGGAAAATATTCCATGACACAAAAGTAAAACGAATAGTGCCAGATACAAGACACCAAGTTTAATTTAATGCTGTAGCCTCCCCAGTCACCAGATCAGTTCAAGTAAGTATCTATGAAATGAGCTGGAACAAACTATTTGGAAAGATATCCTTACCCATGTAAATTTCTATAACGCTGAAACACATTTAAAATTAAAAACAGACAGATATAGATCAACTGTTACCAAGTGCTACTCAGCAAGATATCACTAAAGTATTTATAAGTGTAGGAGAATACACCTTCTACTATATAGTCCCATGTGATACTTTACATATGTAGTACTTTTTGTCTTTCCTCTCTATTTCATTGTCTATGCCCAACTTAAGCCATGAAAGCCACGGAAATCTTTTTAACTATAAACCTAAATATAAACCTTTAATATTGCAGATTTTAGTTTAAGCCACAATAATTATAGTACAGAGAAACTAGCATGATTTTCAGTTTTTTTTCTATATATCTACTTATCTCCGGTGGGAACCGTTAAAGTAGTCACTAGCACAGCTACTTCACTGATCCAGAATCCTTTGTAATGCTGCGCCCAGTCTGCCATTCTCTGTTTATGTGGGTATTTTTCTGGGTATGCTGAATTTTAAACATCCCCAAAGGCATGTAACATCTATCTGTCTGTCTGTCTGTCTGTTTTTCACAAGAGAACTACTTAACGAATTTAGATCGGGTTTTTTTCTATAATTTGCTTGAACATTCCGGTTGATTTTGCAACTTCTTTCATTGCGCAAAGTATTATAGTTTGGTTGCGGCACTGACTTATTAGCACGAACACTTGAGACAGGCTGTGGGCCAAGGGGAGCAGGCTGTGGGCCAAGGGGAGCGGGATGTGGACCCTCAGAAGTAGGGAGCCGGGCGGGGCCATCCTCACTCACGCACCAGCCTCCATTCAAGCCACTGTACCTCTCGCCATGTGTTGGAGCGTATCTTGCCTCCATTTAGCTAGTGATACCTGGTTGTTCAGCAGACATTATCATCTAGAGATTGTTAAAGAGTAACTTTGATATTTTTGAGAGAGTTCACGTGTGTTTAAGACAGTACCTACTCATTGGCAGAGATATACCAGCCATGTGCTCTTCTCCCCAGACAGGGCACACTCTCCCATCAGAGCTGAACATTAACAGATACAGTCTCAACGTTTGACATTCAAGCGTACCCACCTCCCGTTTGGTCAGATACCCCATGTCAACTTTTTACATTTTTTACAAAGAGATGACAGCTATATTCTCTCCCTTGATAGCAAAATGAAAAATATTAGATGCCCCTTGTCACCGCTGCTGTTTGCAATTGCCATTGAACCACTGGCAATACGTTGTCGAAATACTGATCAAATAAAGGGGATTAGCAGAGAAGGACTGGAACAGAAAATTTCATTATATGCAGATGATATGGTACTGTATATATCGGACCCAGAAAATTCTGTGCCTGCAGTCTTAACAGCACTCACAGAATTTCAAAAGATCTCTGGTCTCAGAATTAATCTGAATAAAAGTGTACTCTTTCCAGTGAATTCTCAAGCATATAATATTAGATTAGATACTCTACCTTTTATCATTGCAGAACAGTTTAAATACCTAGGGGTAAACATCACAAGTAAACATAAAGCTCTTTATCAGCAAAATTTCACGTCTACATGTAAAAAATCAAGCAAGACTTGCATAGATGGTCAACCCTTTATCTCACACTAGCTGGAAGAATTAACACTGTTTAGATGAATATTATTCCTCAACTCCTTTTTTTATTTCAAAACATTCCAATATACATTAATAAATCATTCTTTAAGCAATTAGATTCAACAATAACCTCATTTATTTGGAATTCAAAACATCCACGCATCCAAAGAGCGACCCTACAAAGACAAAAGGTGGCATGGCTCTACCTAACTTCCAGTTTTATTACAGGGCAGCAAATATACAGACAATAAGAACCTCAACACAAATAGAAGAACATATACAGGCTTGGTCTGCAATAGAAGTAAAATCCTGCAGTACTTCTTTGTATTCCTTGCTCTGTGCTCCAATAAACACACGTTATCGGCAATACACTAATAACCCAATTGTGGTCCACTCACTTAGAATTTGGAACCAATGTAGAAAGCATTTTAAGACGGAGAAGCTTCTATTTGTGGCACCTCTGCAAGAGAACCACCTCTTTCAACCTTCACAAACATATGCAATTTTTAATATCTGGAAAAAATTTGGAATTAACTTGCTTAGAGATCTTTATATAGACGTCTTTGCATCCTATGAACAATTACATTCCAAATTTAACATTCCAACTACACATTTCTTTCACTATCTTCAAATCAGGAACTTTGTTAAACAGAACCTTCCAGATTTTCCTCATCTTGCACCCACATCCATGCTGGAAAAAATATTGCTTAATCTCAAGGATTTAGACACCATCTCTGCAATATAATAAAATCATTTTACAATCCCTCCCTTTCAAAGATCCAAGAGGTCACTGGGAAAAAGATCTCTCAATTAATATATCAGAAAAGGAGTGGAAAGTAGCAATGCAGAAAATTCACTCGAGCTCCATATGTGCAAAGCATACAATTATACAACTCAAAATTATATATCGAGCACATCTGTCTCGACTAAAACTCTCCAAAATGTTTCCAGGGCATGATCCAACCTGCGAACGCTGCAAACTAGTTCCAGCCTCACTGGGTCACATGTTCTGGGCCTGCACCAAATTAACATTCTGGAAGAAAATTTTTAAATTACCTTTTATACAGCCTTGGTCTCACAATCCCTCCTAACCCATTAACAGCTGTGTTTGAAATTCTTCCAGATGGGTTTAAGGTGGAGAAAGGCAAACAAACAGTGATTACATTCACTACACTTTTGGCACGCAGACTTATTCTGATAAACTGGAAGAACCCAAACTCTCCTCTTTTAAGTCAGTGGGAAACTGATGTGTTATACTATTTGAAATAGGAAAAAATCAAATACTCAATTAAGAGGATCCGTACAGACTTTTTTCAAAACATGGCAGGATCTAATCAGTAATATTTTAAAATAATCTCATAAAGCACAGAGAACTTATTAATTTAGGTATGTTTACAGGTCTTAAATTTCATGCCGTTTGGCTTGATCTCTCTCTCAGGGGTGGGGATCGATTTGTTCTTAACTCAATTTTTCTTTTTGCAAAAACTTCATTGATTTGTATGGAATGCAATAAAAGTAATAAAAAGGAAAAAAAAGAAAGAAAAAAATTGTATATCAAGAGGCCCTTGGATACGAAAGCTATTAATATAAATTCTTCTCAATACAAATTATTACATGTATTTTTAATTGATTTTTAAAGTTTGTCTTGCCGTGGGGGACAGCTAGTTGAGTACTATAATTGGAACATTTTACATGTGTGTGAGCCATACAAATAGTCTTGCACACTGTTCAGGGATGGTTCTGACTTACAGCCCCCTTCATGACGAACTAAATAAAATTGCTCTTTATATATATTTTGTAGATTTGTACAGATTATTTATACGTAAGCATATATGACAAAGGTGTAGGGAAAATATTTAACTATATATGAACTTCATGTGAGTAACACCAGCAAAACCAGTTTTTTTTTTTTTTTTTAAAACATAATACCTGTGAATGCTAAAACACTTTTCATAATGTTCACAAATCTTTCCTATGCTACTGTGATTAAAAAAAATGATATGCTTGTGCAACCAGTTTTTTATTGCTGGCTTGATATCTTTTTTTATTGTCATCCAACAGAGAAGCCCTCAGATTGGGAAACAAGCAATAATCACACAGGGCTAGATCTGGAGAATAGGGTGGGTGTGTCACCTCTCAGAATCCACAGTTTTACAGACCAGATTTTGTAACCCACACAGTACACCAAAGTAAACCAATATAAGACTGGCAGCTATTTGTACCTTTTGAGACATGTAATCGATTTTGGAACACATTCTCAGCATCATGAAAAAAAAACAGTGTACATGATCCTGCCAAACATTGGCTTGGACCCAATTTTTTGGAGTCTGTACCAAAGTGATTTACCTGTCACCCCCAAACAGGCAGCATTTCTTAAATGTCTCCCAATTCAAAATCATTCATTCAAGATTCTCAATTGGGTATGTTGATGCTTCATTTTAGAAGCCAACATTCTGGGCACCCAATATGCAGAGACCTTGATCGCTTTTGAACATTTGTATAATTTTTCTATTTATCACAAGATTTTTCTTCAGTTCTTCATTATGATTTGCTCTACACTGGGAACATTTTTTGTCATAAATTTTTAAGTCTGGCCAGAAATTTGGGGTATCTTCAAGAGATGTACACGACAGAATTGTGCAGCCATTCTGTTTATTGTAAAATGAAGGGGGTTGGACATTATATACACTGACTTGGTGGGAATGAATGAGTGAAGGGATTTTATTCTGTAACAGTGGAAATTCAATAAGAGCACATTACTTGATTTTATTGATTTGGCTTTCAAACAAGAAATACATACTATAAACCAGTAATGCTCCATTTAAATACTAAACTCAACCCAACTCCAACCCCCTGATTTTTACTCGCATCTCCCTGGTATGCCATGCCATTGTACAGCATTATACTCCACTTCCTTGTTGATAGCATAAAGTGTGTAAGTGAAGTATTTGGTGGGACGAGGGGGCTGGTTTGACAGGGGACGGGTACATCTATAAAGTCTCGATACCATCAAAGAAATATTTTCCTCTGTTAAGTCTCAATCGTGTTAAAGCCTGTGGTTTTGGGATAACTCCAAAACCAACCCACCTTAATCCAGCCTCCCTGGTGTGCCATCGCATCACACTAAGCATTACTTCTTGCTTGCATTGCCAGGAGGACAGCCTTACCACTAGCCAGATACCACAGATCCCTGCAGCCCTTCCCCACCCCTCAGCTAGTTCACCACCTGTGCAATCTCAGCGAGACTGGGTGGTTCACTACTAATTGGAGGATCAGCATCAAGAACTGTGGACCCAGAGATTTCCAACGTCCTACCCGGAGGCTCAGCTTTGAACAACTACGCAAAGTAGCCAGCCCAGTGGGTCACAACTGCAGTGTCATCCGTGAGGACCGTTCCATCAGCTGCCCTGACTGCAACTCTCCGAGGAACAGATGCAGATGTGCGTAATGCTTTGATTCCTCTGTATGCAGGACGTGGGTCGCTAGACCACAGATAGTGCGTCACTTGCTCACAGATTCCTGTAACAAACGCCTCTTTATCTGCCCTCAGAGCCCTCACAGCCGTCCTTCTCAGTTCCCGGTACAGACCAGAGTTGCCATTGAGCCATGTGCTGTGAGTCCTCTCGATGATATCCAGGGTGCCCTGCGAGATGAAACACCTCCTTCTAGGAACACTGGTAATACCAACACAACCCTCAGCAACCTTCAGGGTCTTGTCGTGGAAGGTCTCCCACATCACATTAGGATCGGCAGTCATAGCTACATTTGAAGTTCCTCACACAAACTGCGTGCAAACTCATTAGAACTCAAACTCACTCACCTAGTTGAGGGTGTCTAATGATGAATGACCCTAAACAGAGACAAAGGTTTTAGGGCTGTAAAAGACTTCATTTACAACAAAAATGATCATTTTTAAAAGTACAAAAAACTAGAAACTTTATGGTCAGCAATATAGGCTGTGGGCATTTTAAAGCTACACTGAACCTGCAGCCATCAATCTCAAGATATTAAGGTTTGAATAAGAAACATTTACATTTTTTTATCATTAAATGAGGACTAAAGATTAGAGAGGACCTGCAAACTACTTTAAATTAAGTAGTTTTCTGAAGGACTAAGTAACCACAGAAGAATTAGATTTCTATCTTAAATGTCTTAATACTTTAATCTTGATTTATTCTTTGAGAACTCAAATAATTACCATGTTATTTTCATAATCACCAAACCTAAATTATTACAAAAAAGTTCAAACAGTGCCTACTTTGTTTTTGCTGGAAAGATTCATGCATTAAAGGGGCAATATCACGGATTGTTTGAAGCTTCAAGGTGAAATGGATAGAAATATTTGTAATATCTTATTAACCTTATCACAAACACTAAGGAACTGTGCATTCATTGAGAATTCTTCCAAATAGGACCATTAGCACTTAATTTTTTCTTCTGTGATGAGTTATTTCCGTTAACTTATATAACAAGAGTGAATTGTTGAATAAAACAAAACTACATATTGAATGCGAATGTAAGTATGATATACAGTATTATGTTTAATGTAAAACATAAGTAAACACATAAATAAACAGGACACAGAACAGGTTGATTAAAATCACATTTCATTTTTCATTCATTTAGATGAAGAGGTGCACAAATGAAATGAGTTATAAAGACAAAGTTGACAAATAAATGTCACTAGTTTATTCCCTAAATCAATACAATGGGAGGCACATAAAATGTCATGTTCCTTTCCAAAATTTTAATCACCTGTGAAAACTCTTGAGCATTTACTCTACCTTATCACTTAGCAAAAGCAAAAACAAGTTGAATTAATTTCAAGAGAAATCAAACATGGGTATACAGAATAATATCAAATCTTTGCTTCACTGATTATTTGTTTAGAGAGAAACTGATTAACATTAATAGCAAAAAGAACCATCACCCACTTAATAGGACTTCTACAGGGTGGTCCAAATCTAATTATGCAGATCCAGATCGTCTGGATGACTTTGATTTATGCGGAGACGATTCCAGTTCGGCACAAAGACGATTATTCATGTCGGCAGTTCGCACACTTCTCGATGGTCCTGGATTTTTCGGGTGATTTTCTATGTAATAAACTTAATAAGTGATAGCGTAATGAAAATTGCATAATTAGATCTGGACCACCCTATATGCATGTATATTAAGTGCAATCATATTTCACATTAAATCTACTATTTCTTTTGTTATTGGGCAAAACCTTTAAAATGTAACAGACATTTTAGGCTATACACTTAAACCACCATTCAAAATGTCTTGATTTATTTAAGTGAATGGAAGAAAAAATGTTCCTTTACCCTCAAGAGTAGTAGTGCCTTAAATCACTTTTGAAAAGAAAGGTGCGATTGGCTGCCAGAGTACAAAAGACAAGACATTATACCAAGAAATGCAGGAAGCAGGCTTTCATCAGACACATTGAAAAGTGATGGTGCCTTGCATGTCAGTGCTGGATAGGAGTGTGTTACCGAACACAGCTGAGTGTTTTCCCACAGGCAATACACTATTACTGACTCTCCCCATTAACAGTATGGGGTGGATGTACATTTATTGAAGGTTCTAATGGAAGGCCGAGGGACCTCTATCCTCAGGCAAAGGGGAGGAAGACAGCTTATCACTTCATGTAATGGTAGTCTGCAGATGACAAACCTGACCTACATTTCCCCCCTTTCTTGCTCCCAACTGCTTTTTAAAGAGCTATGGAGTTTTTTTGTTTTTTTTTTTTATTCAATGAATATAAAAAAGGGAGCAAAAACACCTACCTATAACATAACTTACTAGCTGCTTCTGTTTCATGTTGTTATAAAGCAGAGTTATACATAATACACAACCATCTCACAAAAAAAGAAAAAACACCTCGAAGAAAGCTATATTATTTTATAAGCAACTTATCAAATGTTTAAAGTTGGACTAACTAGTACAAATACTGATACACATCCCATGTACATTTTTTCTGGGCACATATCATTACTACAAGATTCTCAGCTTATTGTGCACTATGTCATACAAACACTGACTTACTTGGACCAAGCATACATTAGTTAAGTAAAAAAAAGCAATACTGTGACTTTATTCTGCATCATATTTCTTTTTAATAATCTTGAGTGGATGCTTAAACCAGGGCATGGTTACTTTCAGATGCCTTTAAAACTCTCATGATTTAGATTGCTGCAATAGAATTTGCTTATGCTTCAATTAAACAGCCCTTTTCACATTGCATTTAGAATCTCCCTTCCTAATTTTGGTACAGGTCAAATGGTTAATCCAATATAGATTCAATATATATTTTTGCAGTAACTACTAAATGAGGCAGGGCAATTCAAAATTACCTTCAAGTTAAAACAGAAGAAAATTAATAATTGCGGGAAGCTTTCATAATTGCTCAAGCAGAACATGTATGTTTTGCAAGTAAGCTGATACAGTACTAATACAAATAGACTTGTGCCTAGTATCAATATCTTACAGAAATTTTGTCAAGGTTGCCTGTATCCACAAACAAACCCTCTTTTATCATTTTCAACATGTGTTTTCATGAAAAATATTAATTCTATTACAAAAAAAAAACCAAAAACCTATTTACCTCTCCTGTTAACAAGGCACAAAGCTGTAAGGTTGTTTTCGACATGCTATATCTTAGGTGTTCTCAAAGCTATTTAGTATGCTTGCTATGGTAACTTTATAACAATGGCCATAATGCACACTGTGTGTAGTGCCTTTAAAAAACCACTGTACAGTATTCCTTGGCAGGAACCTACCATGTCGCTGTAAATCGTATGCCTTCTTTGTTTCTTCATTCCCTAGAATTTTCCATGCCTGGTCGACTTCAATGAATCTCTGCACACGCTGCTCTGCTTCCCCTGATGGTACATCTGGGCTCTGTTTATCTGGGTGATACTGCCAATCAATGGGAAGAAGAAAGTGGGAGGAAAAAAAAAACAAAGAAAAACAGTTGAGAGACAGCAAACTATTCATGATTTTTTTTTTTGTAAAGAAGAGTGAGAGAGAAGGCAAAAAGAAATGTACCAGGGAAAACAAGCCAAAAGCATTAGGTACACAAGAGATTACAGGCAGGTTAATTAGACCACACGAGTCATAGAGAATCTGCTGGTAAAACCTGATGTCAGAAAATGCACTGACAGCATTTTCTGCATAATTTGCTGATGGACCCACTAGTCTTCTGGACAATTTACCCAGAGAGCTTCAGTAAAGCAAACAAAAAATAGATTCTGGCAGCAGAGAGCACTGTGTAACTTACAAGCCTTCAGAAATGTTATGTTTTTCAGGCTAAACGCAATGTCATAAACGTCTGCATTAAAAAGTGATAAGATATCAAGTATGATACTGTTCTCAGTATCTGTTCAGGTCCCTCGTATACTTTTAAATAATTATTTTGATCCACACCTCAAGATACAGCAGGTTCTTCAAAAAAACAACATTTTAAAATAAACAATATATGGAATTTTATTTTCATTCATTTTGTTAAATTACATAGGAGGCAAAACATTAAATTTCTGAAAAAAATATTAAAGTTTTGAAGTTTAAAACACAAACATTATGAGAAAAAAGTACTGTATAAACATTTTTCTGCAAGAAAAAAAAATTCTACTAATGGAAGTACCCCCATGTATGTGTAGACAAAACACAAAGTTGCACAGTATAAAAGATATATAATCTAAACAAAAACACAATAAAAATAAGATGAAAATTGAAGATAGACACTACTTTAGAAATATGTCATACAGAACATTAAAAATGCCTGGAGGAGAATGCATTCTTTGATCCTAATTTTTTTTTTATAATTCAACTATATTTATTACTATTTTATATAATTTTTCTGCAGGTTTTGTGATTCTGAGATGTGTCCATAGATTAGCAAGGGTCGTAGATTTCACTAGCAATAGGCTTAGTATTTGCCCACAAGGGAAATAAAAATAGAAAACAACTCTGATCCTTTCTAGCATGCATTCAGCTGGATACTGATTATAATCTGGCAGGCATTCGACAGTGTGTGTGTGTGTGTGTGTGTGTGTGTGCTGCAAAAGTAAAACAAATGAACATCGTCCAAAGCTGGGCAGAAGCAGCACAGTAATTCTAGAGATGCAAATAGTTTCATGTGAGTCTATTACTTCAAACCTTAATTATATTTTGATTCTTATATTAAGCATTTCTTTTTCTAAATTAACAACTGAAATTAAAACTGATTAAAACATTAATCTACCTCTAAATATTACCTGTCCTCTCCTCATGTGACTATGTAAGCAAGAAGTGTAAAAGTTTAAAATGTTGAAAAGAATTTTCCAAATTTCTAATTTTAGGTTAATAGAACATCTGCATGTATATTATAGGTTTCTTTGTACCTCAAATTAAAGGTTGCATTATTGGCAGACATGCATTTTTAACAGGTGCAGACACAGTTCTGCATGAAGGAGAAAATATTTAACAACTGGTTAAAAAGTATTATAAAACATTTATAATACAGTCTAGATAAACTGTATCAAACTGGCCACACAGTAGAAAAAGGAGAGCAAAAATGTTTAATTTGATTGTAAAGCATCAGCATATCAAGTCCTGTTAAACCAGAAACATATTGCTTAGTACTTAACATACAACTTTTACACATTTAATAGGACAAATAAAGTGAAAACTTTTAATCCAAAAAGAGAAATACTTTCAGTATATTATAAATTCATATTACCAAGTAACAAAAAAGTTTCATGGCTTTCAGTTTGATTATTGTAATCTTTGGTTTTAAAAATACCTACACAGCCAATGGATTAGTAATAGGCAGTTCAAAAAAATAGTATAAAGAAAAATATTGTTTGTGAAAGCTGTTATTTGTGAAACAGCACTCCTCTAAAAAGATTTTACAAATTCTGTAACGCCTGCATTACAGTAAGTATAACAGTAATGTCAGAGACCATAGTTCACAAAGCTTTCTTCTATCACAATTATTTTTAGTTTCATGGGCAAATGAGTAAAGATAAAATTATTCAACAACACAGGTTCCACTATGGCTGGTGTAAGGCTAACAATATACTCTGACAATAAAAACATTACCCTACATTAAAATATGGTGGAGGCAGTGTGATGGTGTAGGGTGGCTTTGCTGCCTCAGGAGCTAGAAGACTTCCCATTATTGAAGGAACCACACATTCTGCACCTTACCAAAATATTCTTATGGAAAGGTTCTGAGCATCTGTATATTACCTTAAACAGAAGTGTAGTTGGATTATACAGCAGGGCAGAGACCCAAAACACAAAAGCAAGTCTACAACTGAATGAGCCAGAAGAAACAAAATTAAAGTGTTGGAGTGGCCTAGTCAAGGTCCTGACTTAAAACTAATAGAAATGCTGCAGGAGAACCTACCAGTGTGTCTAAATTAAAGTAGTTCCAAAAGAAGGGTTGGCTAAAATTCATGACCTGTGTTGTGAAAGACAGACGTCAAATTGTAGGAAGCATTTAGTTGTGTTTATTGCTGATAAAGGACATGTAACCAAGTACTGAAACTACATTCTCGCATGGGTGATAGGGGTAATTTTGGATACATTTGTTCCTGAATAAAGAAAGAAAGGATTTAAAAACTGTATTATGAGTTCACTCTGGTTCCATAACATTGTACTTTGTCTAAAAGCTATAGTCGTTATTATGTAAAATATGCAAAAACAGAGTTTATTATGAAGGAGAAAGTACTTTTTCACAGCGCTTTCACTATATAAGAATCCATGTTATTAATGCAAATCATAACAGATTTAAGTTCCAGGAATATGATCCAGCCACTTGCAGAATTCTTTTGTGTATTCTTTGTTTTTAGGATAATAATTACTTTGAAATCCAGATTTCTAATTTAAAAAAAAAAAAATCTCTTAGTATGACAATGTATAAAGTCATTTTAAAACACAGATGAAGTGACTTGCTCATGGTTACACAGTGCCAATAGCGGGATCTGAACCACAAACTTTGGGGTTTGAAGTTCAAAGCCTTAAACACTATACCACACTGGCTACAAAGAAAGATATTTTAATGCTATCATGAGGATCTTCCAGTCATGAACACATTCTGGCTGTTGTTTGGCATATTATTTTCATGAACATGCATTTAATTTATTCAGATTATACTTCTAGTACATTTGTATAAGGCTTATTAATTTTATGGTAACATCCTTAAAACCCCCAGACACTTCTGCGATACATAGTAAATTATAAAATGAAACAAAAACCCATCCAGAGAAATATTACCTATGTTACAGATCAAAACATATTGACAATTGTACATTAGAGAAATTGCTGGTTGCCAAATTAGTGATAAATATACTAATAATTTGGTATTAAATCAACAATAAGGGTGTGTCGTTCATTTCATCTACCCATGTTTGAAATACAGTATTACTGTGGGCCACACAAAAATTAATAAGTGTAGGTTTTATTTGGATTAGCATGCACTGAAATGGTGTGACAGGAAAAGCATGTGCTAATATTCCAGAAAGTCACCAAGGTGCACTATTAGAAATGGAAACGAAGTTCAGGAAAAGTCAAATGATAATTACAACTTCTCTCTTTCAATTCAAAACTCTAAATAATTTATGTAAAAAGAACAGTGCATGAATTGCATGAATTCTCACACAAAGATATTAGGTAGTGCAAAGCCATTGGTTCAAATGTTGACCTGACCACTGCCTGTGTGGCCTTTATTCCAACACCCATGTACACACTCATTAGAACACTCTAGATGAAAACAGGCCATTCAGCCCAACAAAGCTCGCCAGTCCTATCCACTTGTTTCTCCTAAGAAAACATCAAGTCGAGTTTTGAAAGTCCCTAATGTCTTACTGTCTACCACACTACTTGGTCGCTTATTCCAAGTGTCTATCGTTCTTTGTGTAAAGAAAAACTTCCTAAAGTTTGTGCGAAATTTACCCTTAAACAAGTTTCCAACTGTGTCCCCGTGTTCTTGATGAACTCATTTTAAAATAACAGTCTCGATCCACTGTACTAATTCCCTTCATAATATTAAACCCTAACTCCAATCATGTCACCTCCTAATCTTCTTTTGCTTAAACTGTAAAGGCTCAGCTCTTTTAATCTTTCCTCATAATTCAACCGCTGTAACCCTGGAATCAGTCTAGTCACTCTTCTCTGGACCTTTTCTAGCGCTGCTATGTCCTTTTTGTAGCCTTGAGACCAAAACTGCACACAGTACTCAAGATGAGGCCTCACCAGTGCATTATAAAGGCTGAGCATAACCTCCTTGGACTTGTACTCCACACATCAAGGCGCTATATAACCTAACATTCTGTTAGCCTTCTTAATGGCTTCTGAACACTGTTGGGAAGTTGATATAGTCCACTATGACTCCTAAATCCTTCTCATAAGGTGTACTCTCGATTTTCCGACCGCCCATTGTGTATTCAAACCTAACATTTTTACTTCCTATGTGTAATACTTTACATTTACTGACATTAAATTTCATCTGCCACAAATCTGCCCAATTCTGTATGCTATCCAAGTCCTTCTGTAATGATATAACGGATTCCAAATTATCTGCTAATCCATATAATTATGGATATCCATATATATATATATATATATCCATATATATATATATATATATATATATTAAAAATAGCAGTGGCCCTAGCACTGACCCCTGTGGAACACCACTCTTAACATCGGCCAGTTCTGATGAGGTTCTTCGCACCATCACCCTCTGCTTCCTGTGTCTGAGCCAATTCTGCACCCATCTAAAAAATCACCTTGAACTCCCACTTCTTTTTTTGATGCCCAACCTCTCATGTGGCACCTTATCAAATGCTTTCTGTAAGTCCAGATAAATAATATCATAAGCTCCACTTTGATCGTATCTTTTTTGTTGCCTCCTCATAGAATTCCAGCATGTTAGTAAAACATGACCTCCCTCTTCTGAACCCATGCTGACTGTTCAGAATAACTCCTGTCCTTGCCATGTGTTGCTCAATCTTATCCTTAATAATTCCTTCCATTAATTTTCCTGTGATGGATGTTAAGCTTACTGGCCTATAGTTGCTTGGATCTGCCCTGTCACCCTTTTATATAATGGGATGATATTTGCCATTTTCCAGTCCTTCAGAATCTCTCCAGTGCACAGTGACTTCCTAAAAATATGTGTCAAGGGTTTATATATGTACTCACTAGCCTCCTTAAGAACACGAGGATAAATATTATCTGGGCCTGGTGATTTGTTTGATTTCATCTTATTTAATCTGAGCAGCACTTCTCCCTCTACAATTTCCAAATCCCTCAGTACCTCCTTAGTAGTTGCGTTTACCTCTGGGAGGTTATCCACTTTTCTTACTTGTAAACACCTCAGGAAAATGTAAGTTTAGGGCATCCGCTTTTTCACTGTCTATATTTTTTTTATTATTAATTTTATTGCAATCATTCCATACAAATCAACCAATTTTTACAAAAGGTAGGATGTATCTTAATGTCTGTATCTTTTAATTCCCCTTTACTATTTCTGATGCACAAGGACCTCCTCCTTGACTGTTCTTTTACTACTAAAATACTGAAAGAATCTCTTGGGGTCTTCTTTGGTCTTATCTGCTATATTCCTCTCCAACTGTCTTTTAGCCTCCCTGATATCCTTCTTAATTGTTGCCCTCATGTTCTCATACGCTCTACGATTCACTTTGCAGTCATTATTCTTATATGCCTTATACAGCAGTTTTTTCCTTTGCAACGTCTTTTTTAAATCTTTATTAATCCACCGTGGAGCTTGTTTTAGTTTCCTATTAATTCCAAATTTAGATATGTATCTGGTCCTGCATTACATGTAAAACATTTTTAAAGCTGTTCCACTGCTCCTCGACTGTCTCCACACATAAAAGCTATCCTACTTAGACATTGTCACATCTGCTCAAAATTAGCCCTACCAAAGTTCAAATTAACAATTTTAGTCTTTGTATCTGCACTCTTACAAAACACTGAGAATTGTATTATGTTATGGTCACTTGACCCTAGTAGTTCAATCACCTCTACAACCTCAATTCCATCCTGATTATTACAGAATACTAAATCCAGACAGGCTTCACCCCACGTTGGTGCTTTAATATGCTGTGTTAAAAAACAGTCGCTGATTACTTCTAAAAACTCCTGCTCTTGTGCTCCTCCATCTGCAAGGTTATCCCAGTTAATATTTGGATAATTAAAGTCCCCCATGACTATATCCCCCTGTAAACTTGCCTTTTTGACATTACTAAAAAGATGTGTGTTGAAATTACTGTCTGAATTGGGTGGTCTATAACACACTCCTAAAATAAGACCAGTTTCCCTAATATTTTCCAGGCGAAGCCACATGTCCTCACTAAGATGGGGCTCATCATCCAACTGAAGAGGACTTACATTTAAACCCTGTTTGGCATAAACAGCAACCCCACCTCCTTTTCTATTCTGTTTATCCTTCCTAAAAATGTGTATCCCTCTATGTTACACTCATTCCCATCTTTGTTATTTAGCCAGGTTTCCATTATTGTATATCATAATTATGCTCTGCTACATACAACTCCAACTCACTTACCTTATTTTTGATACTTCTAGCATTAAGGTAAGCTATTTTTAATGTGTTATTCCTTCTACATTTAAATGCCTACTTAGAATTTATATTACTATGCATTTTTATTTCTACACCATTGTTTGTTCTTCCATGTATAGATCTAAACCTGGCCTGTCCTAAACTCAATGCCATGCCCCCATTTCCTAGTTTAAACAATCCTCGACTAGCCTACACATACGCCTCCCCAATACATTGGTGCCCCTCCAGTTCAGATGTAACCCGTCACGGCAGAACAGGTCCCATCGGTTCCAAAAGGAGTCCCAATGCCCCATAAACCATTACCATTCTACCCTGCACCAAGATTTGAGCCACTCACAATCACACAATAGCATGCAACTTTAAACTGGCCTAATACAGATTTGGATGTGTGAGGAAAACCAATATACTCATACAAAAGGTTGCACAGATACAATGTGGCTTTAGATTCAAAACCAATTTCATTAGTGAGGAAGTCATGCTAACCAATTCACTACCATAATCCTCTAAATGTGAAGGTCTTTATAGCAAAACCGTACTCTATTATATATTTGTAAAACATGGACAACGTTCAGTTATGGATCCTGCTTCCTTTGTTTGTATGTTCTCCATTCATTATCTCACATTAACAGAGACGTGTAGATTTGGTTAATTGGAAATTCCAAATAGGATATGTGCATGAATATGTGTTTAGATGGACTGGTGGCCTACCTAGTACTATTCCTGCCTTAAAGATATTTTTTTAGATGTTCTTTACCCCTTGTAGTCTGCAGCAGTCGGTAGGAAATAAACTTTTTTCTCAAGTCTTCAGGCAGAATAGTGGGAAAAAGTTTATGAAATAATATAATACAATAGTGACCAATCATGTACAATGGCAAATGATTTGAAAAATGTCCATAAAAAAAAAAAAGAAAAAATCTCACATTATGCAAGTCAAATAATTCACATCACTTATCCAGTCGTATACTTAAAACATGTAAAACACATGCCTTTTTGCTACAGTAACATTAAATATGTACTCCTAGAATAATCAAACATCATAAACAGGAAACTAAAGCCTCACAGTAATGACTTTTTGAATTGAAGAACCAGTTCTTCTCCTCATACATTGGTCAAAAGTGTAGACTTATTTCTTAACTTAATCCCTGTGAACACAAAAGTACTTATTAAAATGTTACAAAGCTTTTCAATGCCGCACAAATGAAACAGTTTTTCCTTGCTTATTCAATAATTCTTCTGTAGTCTATTTAGTGTCTAACTCACTGGAACAGCATGTCCCATGAAGGTGCCACTTTAGGTTTGGGAACTTGCGGTAATCACACTGAATCAGGTCTATAGAATAGGATTAGTAAGTCTCTCCGAACAGTTCAACCTGTACAGTCATAGCCAAAATTATTGGCATCCCTGGAATTTTCCCAGAAAATGCACCATTTCTCCCAGAAAATTGTTGCAATTACACACGTTTGGCTATACACATGTTTATTTCCTTTATGTGCATTGGAACAACACAAAAAAAAACAGAGGAAAAAAAGCCAAATCTGACATAATTTCACACAAAACTCCAAAAATGGGCCAGACAAAATTATTGGCACCTTTTCAAAATTGTGGGTAAATCATTTTATTTCAAGTATATGATGCTCGTTTGAACTCACCTGTGGCAAGAAACAGGTGCTGGCAATATAGCAATCACACCTGAAGCCAGTTAAAATGAGAGAAAAGTTGACTCAACCTTTCTGTTGTGTGTCTGAGTGTGCCACACTAAGCATGGAGAACAGAAAGAAGAGCAGAGAATTGTCTGAGGACTTGAGAACAAAAATTGTGGAAAAATATCAACAATCTCAAAGCTACAAATCCATTTCCAGAGATCTTCATGTTCCTTTGTTCACTGTGCACAACATAATCAAGTTCACAACACATGGCACTATAGCTAATCTCCCTGGACGTGGACGGAAGAGAAAAATTGATAAAAGATTGCAATGAAGGATAGTCCGAATCGTGGATAAACAGCCCCAATCAACTTCAAAACATATTCAAGCTGTTCTGCAGACTCAGGGTGCAACAGTGTCAGCTCGAACTATCCGTCAACATCGGAACAAAATGAAACGCTATGGCAGGAGAGCCAAAAGGACCCCACTGCTGACACAGAAACATAAAAAAGCCAGACTGGAGTTTGCCAAAATGTACTTGATTGAGGAAGCTAAAATCCTTCTTGGCGAACGTCTTGTGGACAGATGAGACCAAGGTAGAGCTTTTTGGTAAAGCTCATCATTCTACTGTTTACAGAAAACAGAATGAGGTCTACGAAGAAAAGAACACAGTACCTACAGTCAAACATGGTGGAGGTTCTAATATGTTTTGGGGATGTTTTGCTGCCTTGACTGTGTGCAAAGCATCATGAAATCTGAAGACTACCAAAAGATATTGGGGTGCAATGTAGGGCCCAGTGTCAGAAAGCTGGGTCTGCGTCAGAGGTCATGGGTGTTCCAGCAGGACAATGACCCCAAACATACCTCTAAAAGCACCCAGAAATGGTTGAAGACAAAGCGCTGGAGAGTTCTGAAGTGGCCAGCAATGAGTCCGGATCTAAATTCGATTGAACACTCATGGAGAGATCTCAAAATTGCTGTTGGGAGAAGTCACCCTTCAAATCTGAGAGACCTTGAGCAGTTTGCAAAAGAAGAGTGGTCGGAAATTCCAGTTGAGAGGTGTAACAAGCTTGTTGATGGTTATAGGAAGTGCTTGATTTCAGTTATTTTTTCCAAAGTGTGTGCAACCAAATATTAAGTTGAAGGTGCCAATAATTTTGTTTTGTTTTTTTGAGTTTTGTGTGAAATGATGTCAGATTTGGCTTTTTTTTCTCTGTTTTTTTGTGTTGTTCCAATGCACATAATGGAAATAAACACGTGTATACCAAAACATTTGTAACTGCAACAATTTTATGGGAGAAATAGTGCATTTTCTGGGAAAATTCCAGGGGTGCTGATAATTTCGGCCATGACTGTACATTATGAGTCGGGGCAATCTTGTGAAACAGGACAACGGGTGGTCAACCTTGGTTATCATTTGACCTCTACCAATGAACTATTCCTGGGGTGGTAATTTTGCCTTGCCTGGAAGTCACACCTTACAGATGTTATGGTTCAGGCTCTTTTTCCTTCAACATCCTTAGTCAATGAACTTTGATTCCACCCCCAAATGACATGTAGAACTCTCCACACCCCTGTTTAATTTTTTACAGACCCTCAATTTGCTCTTCACTCAGCTCCTTCTGGCTTTTTCCAAATCTTGTTTAAACTTTATGTCCCAAATATAAAGTACATTATTGCTCACTCGATGGCTCCTCTTTGATTGGTCGGCTTAATAAAATTCTTTTTTTCAAGTATGTTTTTACATCTTCCAACCACCTGAATTATTTAATCAAGTTCCTACATTTAACAACGTTGCTACGAGTGGTTTCTTCTGATTGTTTACACACCTCCTTGATGCTCATTTATCGTCAAAGGCTTAACCTATGGCAAATGAGGAACACCTCTACTAAAAAGAAAAGGGTCTGGTGAGGGTTGATAATGACAGTGCTCAATAATATGCCTACTTATTGAGCACTTTTTGCTGCTTTTATTTTGCAGGTGAAAAATTATAGCATATTCTTATACAGTATAATTTCATACCTCAATTAGTTTCAAATTAGTGCTGTTCCTCTTACATGATTATCAACAACTTCTTCTACTTCACTATTTACAGATGTAGTCATTAACAGCACTACACGAACTGCAGGCTTAACTCTTAGCTTACAAATTTCTTTAAATAAAGTACAACTACATAAATCACAAACTCACCATTATGAGAGGTGAATTCAAAGAGTCTGGAAATTGAATTTCTTCAGTAGTCTTGCAATTAAAATTGCAGTGCACTGCTGCCCAGGAAACTTTTTCAGTCTACACACTCAACTACCCATAATGACAAAGTTTTCAGAATGTTTGCAAATTTATGAAAAATAAAAAACTGAAATCTGTCATTTTCACAAGTACTCAAAGCATTTGCCGTGGCACTCTAAATAACTGTCAGGTGTATCCAGATTGCTTTAGTTATCTTTGAATTGTGTCTAGAACTTGACTTGTGGCAAATTGAATTAATTGGACATCATTTAGAAAGGCATGCACCTGTGTATACAAGATTGCACAATTGGGAGAATTGTGGGTCTCCAAACAGGAATTATGGTTTTGTTAAAACCTAGTAATTAGAATACATATGTTGCTAAGATTTTTATCTTTTTAAATGGAATGACATGTGTTCTCTTAGAAAATCAATATCACTACTAAATGCACAGTATAGCTATAGGAAGGGGGTAGATATATCATTTAATTTATGGAAATCTCCTCCAAGGATACACTTGGTGGTGTTAAGTGCTGTGATAATCCTATAGAATTTCCAGAATTTGATATGTTAATAAACAAACTTTAATATCCTCATTCAAGTTTGCCCTCCAGAAATCTCTTTTCATCAATTCAATGTTCAGTAATCTTAGTGATGCCTGGATGACCACCTACAGTGGGTACGGAAAGTATTCAGACCCCCTTCAATTTTTCACTCTTTGTTATATTGCAGCCATTTGCTAAAATCATTTAAATTAATTTTTTCCTTCATTAATGTACACACAGCACCCCATATTGACAAACAAAAAAAAAAAATTTGAAATTGTTGCAGATTTATTAAAAAAGAAAAACTGAAATATCACATGGTCCTAAGTATTCAGACCCTTTGCTCAGTATTTAGTAGAAGCACCCTTTTGAGCTAATACAGCCATGAGTCTTCTTGGGAAAGATGCAACAAGTTTTTCACACCTGGATTTGGGGATCCTCTGCCATTCCTCCTTGCAGATCCTCTCCAGTTCTGTCAGGTTGGATGGTAAACGTTGGTGGACAGCCATTTTTAGGTCTTTCCAGAGATGCTCAATTGGGTTTAAGTCAGGGCTCTGGCTGGGCCATTCAAGAACAGTCACAGAGTTGTTGTGAAACCACTCCTTCGTTATTTTAGCTGTGTGCTTAGGGTCATTGTCTTGTTGGAAGGTAAACCTTCGGCCCAGTCTGAGGTCCTTAGCACTCTGGAGAAGGTTTTGTCCAAGATATCCCTGTACTTGGCCGCATTCATCTTTCCCTCGATTGCAACCAGTCGTCCTGTCCCTGCAGCTGAAAAACGCCCCCACAGCATGATGCTGCCACCGACCATGCTTCACTGTGGGGTCTGTATTGGACAAGTGATGAGCAGTGCCTGGTTCCACACATACCGCTTAAAATTAAGGCCAAAAAGTTCTATTTTGGTCTCATCAGACCAGAGAATCTTATTTCTCACCATCTCAGAATCCTTCAGGTGTCTTTTGGCAAACTCCAAGATAGATGAGGGAAAAAATTAATTTAAAGGATTTTAGCAAATGGCTGCAATATAACAAAGTGAAAAATTGAAGGGGGTCTGAATACTTTCCGTACCCACTGTATAACATAATTATGTTCCCAACATAACAAATTCTGGCAGTTTCTCCAAGAGGTGAATGTCCACCTATAGACTTTTTACCTCCTCAACTAAATCCTAACATTTAGCCAAATTCACAACCTCTAAAATCCTCTTCAGAGAAATATTGTAGTTTGTTAAATCAATGGAATAATGCATCTGCTTTTATAGCTTTGTTCTTCCACTACCAGTCTTATGTGAAGTCACAAAGTTTATTCGACTGAAAAAAGTGTGCCCATCAAACATGCCATGAATTTAAATATTTTGTTATTTTGTAATAGTTTGTAAAGCCTACAAATCTTTGTACTTGTTTATCTAACTTTGGCTTTCATGAACTTTATTCTGACTAATACTTTGCAATAGTATTCCAAAGTTTGGAATTACATATGCTCTCTAGGTAGCATTTTTATATTTCTCAGGCACCTGTAAATTGTTTTAAGATACAGCCAAACCATTACTTATGTTACAAATGGCCATTACTATTTGAAAAGGTTTACTTTTCACATATGACTGCAAAGTCCCATTTTCATTAGTCATTCCTTCATTATCCTAATGGTAAACTCTCCTAGCTTATCCTTAATTGGGCATGTTTAAATGGTAATTGGTCATTTGAAAAACCTTTATAACTGTGTTACCACAGCTATAACCTATTATTTTGTTCAATAAACCAAGTAATATTATTTTCTTGGGTTGCAAGGTACTGGCATTCCTAACATTTCAATTCTGTGTTTAAAAATGTCCAGAATGAAACAGCTTTCTCAAGAAAATTCACTTTATTGTTTATTTTCCAAGTAAGGATATTCGCCTGACATATTTGCAAGTCACGGAAAATTTCACACTGGCTAGTAGGTGCTCATTGTCATCTTGAGAAAAGAGAGAAAACTGGATCTAACCAGAGTTGTTTGTAGTTTCAAAAGCAAATGCCTTACGGTTCTCAGCTGGCTACTCCCGTAAACACTTGCATGCCAAACACAAGTGTCACCTACAACAGTGAAAAGATGACTGTGGGAAGCTGGCAGTAAAGGCAAACATCCATTTTGGAAACTGACAAAAGGTTAAAATGGCCAAAATTTTGGAATCACCCAGAAATTCACCACTCGATGTCTGTGCCAATGTCAATGCCTTTCCCTTTCACTGCTGCCAATGACACCAATATTTGGCATTTTTATCTTAATGTTTCGCTTGAACAGCTCATTTTAAAGTAACAGTTGGGATCCATCACACCAATTTTCTTCATAATTCTGAAAAAAAGTATTGTATTACACACTAGTCTCCATCTGCATAAATGAAAAGGTTCAATTCCTTTAATCTTTTCTCACAACTTATACCCCACATCCCTGCAGTCAGTCTAGTTCTTCTCTGGATTTTCTCTAATGTTGATGCTTTTTTTTTTGTAAAATGACAACCAAAATACACACTCTATTACAGATAAGTCCCCAAAAGTGAATGACATAGTTTAAACATAACCTCCTTTGAGTTATACTCTTACATACTGAGGTATATGATCAAACATCCTATCAGCTTTCTTAACTGTTTCTGTACACTGTCTGGGTGCAAACAGTGAAAAATCCACTATGACTCTTAGGCACATCGTATATTCTGTTTCATGTTTCAGACCCATTATGGTGTATTTAATCTTCTGTGTTAACCAATGACATGTAATCTTTTATATTTACATAAAACACCCATTTGTCTCCATTTCTCTAGACTGGAGTCTTGGCCTTTTCCATTTTATGGGTTGCACATTCTAGTTGTAAAAGACACCTGGGAACATTTTTCCAATTCTCAAGACCTCCTTCACAAGTTTAACAATCTTGAATTCATGATGTTGGATTAGAAGGAATCTCCCACAGAGGTAGGCCACCTGAAAACAAGCCTCCAAAAACCCTCCTTCACAAGTACAACAATCCTACATTTTAGATGCTAATTAGCTAGAATATTCTATAGATATAGCTCTCCTGAGGCTAGCCTTCTAAAAGCAAGCCTCCAAAAAGCACATCATTATACGGGACTGGTACTGCATTTGTTTAATTTAGAAAATTTGTTTTGGTGAATATTTAACCCATCAA